>NW_023604996.1:0-29631 GCF_014898055.3 Talpa occidentalis
TTTCTGAAACAAGTTAATGTGGACACGTTTTGAATTGAGCAGGATTATTTTTGAAGGAATTTAGAATATATTAAGCAAAGAACTTTCCAATTTCCTTTCTATTGCAATTCACTAAAACTGATTCTCTGACTAAAAGTCAAAAAAGGTCTCGTATAAATTCATGAGGAATCTGCTTATTTCTTGGAGAAAGAAAGCATATCAGCGAGAAACATAACTCCCTGACCTTCACGATACTTGGCACAGCAAATTAACATACTCCTGGTCAGTATCTAATGAATTTTCCATTTCTTTTCTACACAAAACTGTTGGATGTAGGGAGTCATGTTCAAGAGTCTGATGCTTTACCAACTGAGCTAGCCGGGCAACTAGGGGGTCATGTAGACGATCGAGCTTGAGAATGTGGGGATTATTCTCTGCCAAGGGAATTTTAAAATTCGGATCTGACAACTGGCCCAAGCAAGAATTTGGAAATGGACCCCAAAGAAGTTTTTCTCCATTTGCACGCAACAAACATGCTTATGCTCGAGCACACGTCTGGGGGAAGGGAGGCACTCAAGTTCACTAGAATAAAGAAAGGAAGACTAGAGATTCAAATGGAAACCGGCCTTCATAAGGATTGACCAACCCATCAACTGCTGGATCCTGGGTAAACTGTGCTCTGGGCTCGATACTGAGTCTATTATAAAACAACAATAATACAAAGAAACTAGCAAACAAACAGGCAAACAGGTCTGCAATCCATATTCTTAACACTAGTTTCACCATAAAAGAACATTTCATAAGCAAAAGTGGATTTTTCAAACATGATTTGTACATAGCATGCCAAATGATGAGAGCATTTGACTGAATTTAGTATTAGTAGTTTGATTTCCTATCTTTCTTTGGTGTTTTATCCTGGGCTTTTATACATCTTTAATTTGAAAATATTTTGAAGAAGCAGTGCAAAAACAAGCTTCCACTTACTTTTCTGGTATATTTAAAAATGTAGCAGGAAGTTAATCTTAGATATCTAATATTTAATCACTTCTATTATATATATTTTTCTTCTTCTATCTTATTAGTTAAATATATACATTATTATAGTGTTACCTTTGTTATAGATATGAAAATATATTTATTTCTTTAGAAATCCTCAACTTTCAGTAACTTGGAAAATTTTTATTGTAAGTTTAGTTCAATACATAAATCTACTATATTCAGGGAAGTGAATCATGTTTTATGTAATCTGTTCTTTACGAATTCCAAAGAAAGAGTAATTTGTACATTATTAGGCCCCAGATACCTACGATTTAAACATAATGAGAAATCACTCATTCTTGATGATTTATTGTATTATTGGTACCATGTGGTGGAAACACGGAGATGATGTGATAGTTTTTGTAATATGCTGCGGCCCTTTGAATTAAAAAATGCTTCATACACACAGAAATAATGAACTTGATTCTAATTCTACCTTAAACTCTGAAGGCAAACTTTGACTTTTTCTTATAGATGATTTCCTCGATTTGAGATTCAGTCCAACTCAGACCAGAGGGTAGTATGTATGTTAGGGTGAGCTTCCCTCTGCATGAGATTTATTCCTTTGGGTTGATGGGCTATGCTCTTAGTTTCTAATATAAATACATAAATTTCCATGGTAGGTGTAAATTAAGTAGCATGTCAATTTTAGCAAGGCCTGCAGATGACTAGAGAACAAAATTAAATTTTGGTGAGAAAGAGAGAAATAAACAGAACATGAAAAGGACTAAAAACAGGCTTTGGATTGTCAGTACAGCTGGACCCTAGGAGATCAAGAAGAGAGAGGAGGCCAGGAGAATGGCAGGAGCCTCAGGTAAATCTCATCTGTTAATTTTTTTTTTTTTAAATTTTATTGTTATATTCCCCATACAATTGCAGCCCCCCCATTCTGACCCCAATCCTCCCCTCCCGCCCCCGCCCCCCAAAAAAGTGTCTCTGGTTCATAGTTCATCTGTTAATTTTGCTTGTGCCAGACTCTTTGTGAGCTCTGACATGTCTTTATATGCTTAACATACCCACAAAGAAGTCATTCACCAATTTTAGATCCTTCTCTTGAGATCCTAATTTCAATAACAGGACAAGTTATCTCAGTTACTCATTTCTCCCCATCTTAATAACACATTTTCTAAATGCTATTGATTCTGTCTCTATACTGTCTCTCCTCTGTTTCTTCATTTTTCACCCCATTGTTATAGTCATGTCCAGGACTTCACCTTTTACTTGGATTATTGATCTGCTTTTTAAGAAGTCACTATCTCTGGTAACTCTGTTGCTCACATCTCTCTCTCTCTCTCCCTCTACACACACACACACACACACACACACACACACACACACACATTTGAATTGTCCTTAACTTGTAATATTTCCACTAAAAAAAGCCATGAATGCCTACTCATTCACAGCAAGCAAATTGACTGCAAACTTCTTTGTCTGATTTTCAATGTCAGTCACAATAATGGCCAATTCCCTTTTAATATCTTCTTCTATTGTTCTGAATAGCTGCCAAATTCATTGCTATTTCATGAACATGCCCTACTAAACACTGGCAGGAAACAATCTGAATTCTTGATGTTGCACCACCTGGAGAATGCTCTTCCACTTCCTTTGCTCAAATGCTGTTTATTTAATATCCATTTTAGATACATTCTTTATGAAATTTTCCTTAACTAGAGGTCATCAATTTTTTTTCCTTTGAGCCATCATAACTATGTAAGCAACTTTCATGCCAGAGTTCTATTTTTCTTTTCTATTGTAGTGTCCTTTATTGGTTGTTTGTTTTACCTTAAGCTTGTAAATATGGGAAGGAAAGACACTTAATTCTTGTACTCTCTCTAATACATCTCAATGCCTTATATAAAATGAAGACTCTCTAAATATTTGTTAGATTGTGAGTAATGTGTCATAGACACAAAAAGTTAATGTAATATACTCTTAAGCATACTACCAGGGAAGAATATAATCATGCACCATGGAAGAATATTTCAGACGATGATGGACTGTATTTAGGATGGTGGTCCCTATATACAACCTAGGGGTGCAGTAGGCCATACCATCGAGGTTTGGGTAAGTACACTCTGTGATGTTTGCAGAATAATGACATCACCTATAGCATATTTCTCAGGAGATATCCCTGTCATTAAGTGACACATAACTGTATTTAGAATGTACATAAAGGTGCAGCTTTACAAAAAAATACTGTTTTTCAAATGATCTTGATTGATGATAGGCTTTCCCAAATGTATATATGAAGAGAGAGAGATGAGTTTTTGCCTATTTATTTTTACCAATTGGAAAACTAGAAAACACTTTGAACTCAACGGAAAGTTCTGAGAGTTCATATCACATTATCTCTAATTAAAAATAAATTAATATTTAAAGAAAGATACTAAGCTGCTGAAGTGCATTTAGTTAGTGATTAAGTTTAGTATTATTAAAGAAATAAAACATACTTTGTATTTTTAAAGAGACTTTCAGAACATAATTATTATGGTGGATAATCTTGGTACGTAGTGCCTAAAATTTGATTCCAAAATAAACATGGGGCAATAAGAACACTGGCTCCCTCCACAGCCTTATTTCTGGTGGAAGACTTTGATTTCAAATGTTGAAAATATTTTGGTAATTTACGCTATCAAAATAATATGTTAAATATGTGCAAATTTAGTATTAGAATTATTTTGCTGTGTACAACTCACTTCACGAATACTTTTTACTATTTAAATACAAAGATATTATCAGTCTCTGATGTTTACATTTATTTCCTCTAGTCAAACAAAGTAAGAGCTGTTATCTCCTCATCCTCCCACCCCTTCTATACTTTTATACGGGGTAAGATGGAGAGGGGGCAAGAGTTCTTAGATAGGAGAAATGTGTACTTTGTGGTAAAGTGTATCTTTGCTATAAAATAATAGAAACATATACCAGAACAATGGGACTATTTAGAAATTATGAATGGAAGCATGTTGTTAATTGAAAACTGTTCTATAGTTGTTTTCAGACATAAACCTGGAAAATAATTTTAATAATAATAAATATAAATATATATCTTAGAAACATTGCATAGGCAAAACATAGTTTTATAAACAATAAATGTTTTCCAGTTTTGTGTATTTTTAAATGATGGTCAAAAGTAGTATGTTTAAATCAATAAATTCTATATCATGTTTCTATTAAATAGAAATTATTTTAGCAGTTTATTTCTTCCTAAAAGTTTAAATGTTGTATTACTTAGCATTAATTTAGTTATTTTACCTAAAATCTCCCCCCTTCTTCCACACACACTATCTTTTAAGTAAATTTCTTTAAACTAACATTGACAGCGCACAAGTTTTTGGAAGGCTTTCTTGAAGTCTTCATTAAAAATTGTATAAATCAGTGGATTTATAAGGGAATTGAGATATCCGAGCCATGTCAAGAAATTTGACATTTCTTCAGAAATCTTACACTTTTCACAGACATTCACAACCAATTCTTTTACAAAAAAGGAAGCCAGCATATAACAAATGCACCCAAGATTAATCCCAGAGTGGTGGCTGCTTTGCGTTCTCTTGTGCCTGAGATCTTTTGTCTCCTCCAAGATTTCTCATGCTTTAATTGAGACTTGGGACTCTTCACTGTGCTATGAATTTTATCGAAGTCTGTTGAAGGATCAGATAAAGACTTTTCTAGCATGTAGGATGTGGAGACCAGTCTAGTGCTTTTCTCACCACTCTCCAAAAGGACTTGGCCATTCAGCTCCTCCTTGGCAATTCTACTTGCCTGTCTCTTGTGGTATAACGTCTTTGCTGCTTTATATATTTTGTAGTAGAGGATCAAAATCAATGTTAGTGGTATGTAGAAAGCCCCAAATGTTGAGTAAATAGTGGACACAATGTGGTCATGTTTGATGATACATTCGTCATCTCGGCTAGTTCCTTGGTGTCTCCAGACTAAAGGAGGCATAGAGATAAAAATAGATATAATCCAAACTATTGTTATCATAATGCCAGCGTGCTTGGGAGTTCTTTTCCTGGCGTACTCGACAGCATCTGTGATTGCCCGGTATCTATCCAAAGCTATAGCAGACAGATGTAAGATGGAACATGTGCAGCAAGTAATGTCAACACTCAGCCAAATGTCACAGACCACTTGCCCCATAATCCAGCTCTCTCTCACAATATACACAATGCTGAAGGGCATCACTAGGACAGCTACAAGAAAATCTGTCACTGCAAGGGAGCAAATTAAATAGTTGGCTGGGTGGTGCAGCTTCCGGGTCACAATAATGGCGGCGATCACAAGGGAGTTGATAGTCGTTGTCATCAGGGCCAGCCCGGAGAGAGTCAGGGACACCAGAATTTTAGATGGCGTTCTGTTTAACATTTCTTCTGAGGTCAAGTTTTGATCAGATGAGTTTAAGAAATCCATTTTTAAAAAAGTTTAATGTAGCTGAAAAAATGGATACCTGTAACAAAGGAGGGGAAAAAGAGTTTCAGAGAAGGATTCACAGACTTTTTTCTCCCTTTCAGAATTAAAAAAAAAAAGGTGAATGTTTTACCAGCATATAACAAATGCACCCAAGATTAATCCCAGGGTGGTGGTTGCTTTGCGTTCTTGTGCCTGAGATCTTTTGTCTCCTCCAAGATTACCAGAATATTTTTATGGATTAAAAAACCGACTTCAGGTTGCAGATTTTTTCTTTTTTATTTAATTTAAGAAATCCAATGAGAACAGTAATGAACATAACTTCAAAACATTTCTTGAAATACAGCTCAAAATAAAACAATTTTTACATTATTGAGTAATGTATTACTCAATAAGATCTTCAACATTATAGAATTTTGTTTAAAAACCATATTAACCTAGCTATCTATTTCTTTTTTTTTTCCTACGGCAGAAAAAGCTTAAAAGCACATATCATTAATATATCTTTGTGCATTATATAATACAAAAATATTATATTAAAGGCAGTATTCAAAAATCATAAGCAATTTGGGTCTAAATTCAAAGTTACATTAAGGATATTATTGGGTTCATGGAGACTAAAGAAACTTTTTTTTTATATAAGAATTGGGGTATAGTCCAGAGGTGCGGGAGGGTGACAGGATTCACTAGAGACAGAGCGGGGAGTAGAACAGGCAGATGGACCAAAGATACTGCTGAGGGTAGCAGTGGGAGAGGCAGGAGAGGTCTGCCACGCCATGTGGGTATCTCCTTGGCTGGCTGGGAATCAAACCCATACACAGAGTTTGTGGATAGCTTCATAGCGCTGTGCTCAACCAACTGCACCACTGGGGAGGCCCTAAAGGAACTTTTAATGTATTTCATGTCAGGACATAAAGGTTATAAAAGGGGAAATAATCAAAAATAAAATATTTTTAGTATATGTATAGTATCGCATAATCATTTAATAAAACAAGGAAGATGTCAGAGTGTTTAATAGCCCATATATATATATATATATATGTGTGTGTGTGTGTGTGTGTGTGTGTGTGTGTGTGTGTATGTGTAGTTAGTTTGGTTTAAAAAGATAAACTTAGTTGGAGTCAAATAAATGAACAACACTGCCCATTATTATAATTTCATATATGACCAAATGAACGACTTAATGAAGGGAACTTGGACCTCCCTGGTGGCACAAGGGGTTAAGACACAGACTATGAAGCTATCCACAGCCACTGCAGCATGAGTTCAATCCCTGGCCAAGGAGCTACCCACATGGCGTAGCAGACCTCTTCTGACTTGCCTGTTGCTCCTCTCAGCAGTGTATTTCAGTCAATCTGCCTGTTCTGTTCCCCACTCTGTCTCTGGTGAATCCTCTCAAGCACCCCCCCCCATACCTCTGGCCTATACCCCAGTTCTTGTTTGCATAAATAAATAAATCTTTAAAAGAAAAAAAAAGGAGATCTTATGACCACACTTACTCACCATGAAATGGAGATCCTTCTATATGAGTCATTATTATAATGACTATGTTATCTTACTTCTGAAGGAGGACCTTCCAAATTCATCTTAAAATTTTCCCTCAATCCATGCTATTACTTAATTACAAATCAAATAAGGTAATTGGAATGTAATGGAATAAGATTGCTTTTATAAGACAGTTTTTAGCAGCTACCTATATCTTAGGAAAAGACAGAGAAGATAGAAACCTGAACTTTTCTTAGTTATAATTATTATGGTACCTCCATTTTCCTTAAGTTATCTTTACACCTTTGAAGCGCTTATGCTTTGTTGGAACTGATGAAACAATAATTTAAATAATTTAATGTGAGTGCTTTGTATTATAAAACCTTGGGATGCAGCATACTCAATATCCCACTTGTGTTTGGGTTATCGGTACTAGATTTATTTTTTTTTAAGATTTATTTTTTATTTATACAATAGCTGGGGCACAGGCAAGAGGTGTAGGAGGGTGAGAGGATTCACCAGAGCCAGAGCGGGGAGCAGAATAGGCAGACAGACCGAAAGCACGCTGAGGGGAGCAGTGGGCGCGGCAGGAGAGGTCTGCTGCACCATGTGGGAATTCTCCCTGGCGGTCAGGAATCGAACTCACGCTGCAGAGGCTGTGCACAGCTTCACAGCACTGCACTCAACCACCTGCACCACCAGGGAGGTCCCACACCTGCATTTTTAACAAGTTCCCAGGGATGCTTATGCTGTTAGTCCATGGAATGAGAGTTCTGGGGAGTCCTTAGCTTATGTCCAATCCTTTCACTGCTTTAACATTCTCTGAGTTCCTCTCTAAGGAAGCTCTAATATCTCAGCTGTATACTTTTGTCATCATCTCTTTCTCACATATTTTACTTAATTTCTTGGAGTTCCTCAAATAAATGATATTACTCTAGTTTTCCTTCTGCTGTTTCTCTGGCTATTTTTATTGCTGTCTTTGTGCAGTTCTTGGACTGCTTTCTCTAGGACTATTAACCCCACTTTTTGGACATTGATTCCACTCTTTTCAGCCTGTTACAAGGATTATCCATATGACTATACTTTCTAAATCTATATTGGATCACAGTGCCCGAGATGTAATGTAACACTTGCAGGCACTGTCAGAAATATTAGCAAAATCTTCAATATGTTCTTTCAATATCAGTAGATCCCATAGTCTAGTTGTTTTCCCTGGAAACAACTAAAGAGGGTGTATGGTCACAGATGAAATGCTCGCTGCAAATCCAATCAGATATATTAGAAACATGGTACATTAATAAATTTCTACCTTCCCACTTTGCCTCGTCATACAATTTGCACTATATATTCAATAACAAAATAATTATTTTCTTAATTGGTTAATTCCTTTGGAACAGTATTTATTAATCTTTATGTTCATTGATTTAAAAGCACTGACATTTTCCATATTATAAGCAAAAGCAGCTCTCCACTTTAATTTACCTGATAAAGTTTTGGCATAAGAGCCTCTTCAAGAGAGAATCCTGAAATTATATTTTGAGCAGAATATTAAGCAAAAGAAATTGTTTGGTAATATTATGTGAGTTTCCATGACAAAAATTTAATTCTGTAGGGATATGGGCCAGCTTAAAATTAGAAGGTGGATTACTTGAATAATTCAACCATTGGCTCTAAGTGTCATACTGCAGCATTTAAATTAGGCTCAGTAAAATGGTACTTAATAGCAAGGAAAAAACCGACATGTGTCAAATAGGTTCTATTGCAGTTTGCAAGAAATATGCTCATGATTTAATCAAACATGATTTCTAAATCGAAATTTTATAAACTAGTAAACATCCTGATAGTTGTGGTTATAGAAAAAAATATATATAAACCAAATGCACTTGATCATTACAGGAATCCTGTTTCTTTTGTTTTATTTTCTTTGTCATTTATAATTAGAATTTCAATCAACCTTTTACCTTCATTAATTCAGACATAGTCTCTCTTCAGATACTTTCATATTCCTTTATATCTTAAATTTTCACTGTGAGTTTTCTGGTGTTATGAACATCCCAGGGTTACGGAACATAGATGATATCTCCTACTCTTAGAACTCTGTTTTTGAATCTTTTCACTGGTATATAATCAAGGTGATTGTTTAAATAGGATCTGTAGTCCCATCAACTACATGTAACATTTTTTTAAAAAGATTTATTTATTTATTTATACAAGAACTGGGGTACAGGCCAGATGCAAGGGAGGGTGAGAGGATTCACCAGAGTCAGAATGGGAAGCAGAGCAGGCAGACTGATGAAATACACTGATGAGGGGAGCAGCGGGTGCAACAGGAGAGGTCTGATGCACCATGTGGGACCCTCACCGGCTGGCCGGCCGGCTGGTATTGAACTGGCGCTGCAGAGATTGCGGACAGCTTCACAGCACGGCCCTTAACCGCCTGCGCCACCAGGGGAGGCCCTCATGTAGCAGTCCTTTTTTTTTTTTTTTTTAAAGATATATTTATTTATTTATACAAGCACTGGGTACAGTCAGAAGCATGGGAGGGTAACAGAATTCACCAGAGCCAGAACAGGAAACAGAAAACAGAACAGGCAGACTGACGAAGTACACTGCTGAGGGGAGCAGTGGGCGGCAGGAGAGGTCTACGCGCCATGTGGGACCCTCACCCAGTGGCTGGGGATCTGCGGGAAGCTGCGGGCAGCTTCGCTGTCCAGCGCTCATCCACTGCGCCACTGGGGAGCCCCTCATGTAGCATTCTTGATAAGAGTACAGGAGCAAAAATTTTCCAGATTTTACTCAACATGAGTATTTGCCAGTTTACTCATCTAATCACATGATGCATTACTCCTCAGTTCATTCTCAGTGTTTTTAATTTACTGTTGATTTATATTCTCATATGTCTAATCTTATTACCATTTTACTAAGTGTGAGAGATTTGTTACTTTCCTTAATAGCTGTTCTAGTCATAAGATCTACTCTAGAAAGTGAACACTTTTTTTTTGTAAAATGAAGATTATGTTATAGGATAAGAGGTGTATTCAAATAGGGGAAAGTAACTAATAAATTTCTTATTTCTTGCCAGGAATGTTTAAGAGAATGACCAGGTTTAAATGTGCAAATTGTAATATTAAGAATGTGTTCATAGTATTTCCAAACTTGAGACTTTCAGCTCTTAGTATAGTTCTTTGCAGCCATTTATTCCTTTAAGAACTATTTATTGAGCGCTATTTGTTTTCTGATTAATCTGTTTGGTGCAAAAAGATACCAACAAATAAGCAAGCAAACCTACCTACCCTTGAACAAAATAAAATAACAAAATAAAACATTGTTGTTGTCCCTAAAAAACTAGAATGGTAATGAAACAACTAAACACACAATTATGATACAATGAAACAATGTGGTTAGCGGTATACATAAAGTGTCCTAGAAATACTGATGAGGGAGAATTAATCATGCTATGGTAAAACACTGAAAGTCTTTCCAGGTAGAAGAAGAAGTATGAACAAAAGCAGAATCATAACAATGCATTATGCACTTAGATATGTGAAGTAGGTACAATGTGGTTACTGCAAGGGCACATTAGGGCAGAGTGTGGAGGTGAGGGGTGAAAGTTAATGGAGGAAGACAATGAAGAGGCTGCATGTTATGATAGGGACACTGGATTTTATCTTCTAGGCAATAAGTCTTTGAAATGTTTAAGGTTAGTAAAAGGATTAGATATGGGCTCTGGCAGAGTGAAGTGTGCAGGAAGAGTGATAAGGCTTGGAAAGAGTAGTACCACTGCTTCAGGGAGAAGCCATAAACATTGCTTACGAGCATGAGCTGAAATCAGAGCCTTTAGAATGTCAATGGAATAAAACTGGTTCAGGCTTTTGTGGCCCTCCATTAATTCTCCAAACCTAGGAATTGTATCTCCCCCCAAAAATGTTTGAGGATTGCATCTGGAATCGGGACGCAGACTGGGATCAAAGGGCAAGGGAAGATGATTGTGCTGATGCTGGATGGATGATAGTTAAAGGGCAGATCAGAGAGGGCAATTAATTGAGGAAACAAGCCATGGCTGATTAATTTGAAGACTTTATGTGGTTTAGGAGCAGGTAGTCTCAAGCAATCTGCCAACATGAAAAAAAAGAGAGAAAGACTGCAGTTACATTCAGAGCCTGTGACTGCGGGGTTTCAAGTTTAGGAAGTGATCTAAGTTAGGGAAAGAAAATGTTAATAATTGCTCTAACAGTGGAGACTGACTTACAGAGAGGTATATAATTCTTCACAAAGACTTTACAGCACTTCTGTTTTTTAAAATTAATATATTTTTAATTGAGGTAGTATTAGGATACTCCCATCAGGCATCGCCACCACAGTGCAACCACCACCAAATCCACCACCATAAACCATTGCGTTCCCTTCCTCTTTGTTTTTCATCCTCTCATACTCCCCCACCCCATTCAGAGCACTTGTGAAATCAAGGGAACGTTGCTGACATTTTCCAAATACAAATTGTCCTTTCCTGTTTATCACCACTTGCTGAATCTGATCCTTAAGTCTTTTGAATTCTGACTCTTGATATACCCAGCTCAGATCTGTCAATACCTATTTGACACTGGATTCTCATGGCTTCCCATTCCCTCTTGCTTCATTTCTGTACACATCCAATTTAAATTATGCGCTTTTTATTCGTAGATATGTGTCTTATTTTCCATCTGTGGATTCTCTTTTCCTTAGTTTGTTTGCTGGCTTCATTGATTACCCTTTCTCTCACACTCAAAATATATTTACTCTTTTCTCTAGCTCCTAGAAACTAGAGAATTATGTCAATAGACTCAAAGTCCATGGCCTTGTCATCAGGTTAAGAAACAGATGAGAGTTTAAGGCTGTATGCCTCTTAAATTAGAGACCTATGAACTAAAACCACAAGTTTGTTCTCCAATCCTCAATATTTAATGGTGTGTCCAGATGGATTATTGTAATCAACACTCCCTTTCAAAAAGATAAAACAGGAGGCACATATTGGCCACGGGTCTTTCTGAAATCCAGTCAGACAAATGCTGTCAGAGAGCTCTTCTCCAAGATTAGGAGTACAGCTTTATGAGGCCCACTTCTGCTCCTTAATTTGTTTCCTTAACCTACTGTATATTAAAGGTTTTGAATCCCACCTCTGGCCTCTTAACTATTCTCTGAGAGGCTCTGTCTTTATTTCTATAATAGTCTTCATTTACATCTAAGTAGACTGCTCAGCCTATTTCTACCTATAGAAAGTCTCTTCATACTGAACACTTTATTTCCATACCTTATTATACACAGCTAAAAGAAATGCTCAATTAGCACTTTAAACATTCCACCTGGAAATGCTTAACGCCAGATACACAAATTCATCAACCATGTTTTATCTTCCAAGTACTGGACACCACACTTATAAATTGTTTTGTTAATGCAAAACACGGGTTACTCTCTTTTCTAGTCTCCAAGAAAGTTTTATCACCTCCTTTCTAGTCTCCACTAAAAGTTTGTTCACTAACAGTCTCCTCACTGTTTTTGTCAGTATCTGCCTTCCATCTGGTCCCAAAGCAAATGTCATAACAATGTTGAAGAGTATGAAATGTGCTGATTTATTTGTTACAGTTTAGCATTACTATGTGCTGCAGGCCCTAATGTAAAGGAGAAACAGGGAACTACATTTCCACAATGCCCTTCTCTAAATAGTCTGAGTTTGACAGTGAGAAAAATTCCCACAAAGTTTGTGAGGCAGAAAAGGAGAGCTGATGACTCTCTGAAGGTGATTGCAGCCAGATGTGTGGGCAGACACTGACAGCAGCTTCTGTATGCACTTAGAGACAGTTGTTGGGAGTTTTTATCAGATATTTTGAAAACAACAGTTACCCAGCAAGCTTTTGAAAATCACCTATTCTGGGGTTTCATACTAAGGTGCTGTAGTGCCTACTGTAGTTACTGCAGCAACTGGATGGAATTAAATTTTGACTTCTTTGACCTCTTCCCCTTCCTTCCCCCCCAGTTTTTCAGACATTAATATCTAATACCTTTATTAAATTCCTTTATTTCAGGAATATTTAGAGTTACTCTGTCTACCTGACTTGTTCCACACTGATGCAGTCAGATACAGTGCTAAGTGGTTATTGGAAATTAATAGCCAAAGCAGCTTTAATTGAATCTTAAAAATGTTAAGCAATATTTTAATTAAAACAATTAATGAAAGTAGTTTCAGGCAGTAAAGCTTAAGCAGCTTTAGACAAATCTTTAAAATATCTAGAAAGAGGAGAGTAATTCTGATTTTAAATGAAATTTATCTGTTCACACATTACATTGCTCAAATGACCCTGGTAATTGTTTTCAAAAGACACCTGGTTGGTAGTCTGCTACAGTTGGGAAAATACAACAATGAAAAAAAGTAGCAAAACTGCACTACATTCAATGGACACTGTGAGACCAGCTATAGGAGCACCTGCTATGGAAAAGTAAGAAAAACCAGATGTACAAACTCAGGAGCTGCATCAGGGGCTGTATTATTTCCTTTGACTGTTGTTAAAACATAAAGAGGGAGGAAACAGTGTATATGTAGGCGGAAGAGAGATAAGGGGTATAGGATGAGTGTGATTGTGAAGATAAATTAAGAGTTGATGTTTACTCCCGAGATTGGGACTTCAGTTTATTAAGATCATTAAGTGTTGTGAATAAAACCCATAAGTGTTAGAATTAAAGAAGACTTCATTTTCATTTGAAGCCTATCTCCTCCACTTCTAGTGTGAGCTCAGGAGAGTCACTTCAACTTTCAAAGACTCACCTTCATTATGTAAAGTGATAATAACAAGGGTAAACATATTGAAAATTAAACATAATATCCCCTAGATGCTTGTCACCTAACACACTCAATATTTGTATTTGTCATTGTAGTACGGGACTAACCATCTCTACCTTTAGGTTTGTCAAGCAGTAGAAAAATCATGTGTCTAACAGAGTAAAAGTATTTTTATTTTTACCTCAGCCTTTACTTTATAGTATCTATAGTACCATCCACTGTTCAATACCAAGTTTTCTCATTCTACTATAAGAGAGTGATGGGGGGAGGAAACAACATACAATTAGCACAAATAAAGAATGATGCACTATTCTTGTATTTGAGTTAAAATGGAAAACAGGTAATATGTTAGCAAGCTAGAAGAGATGGACATATTAAAAGAACACGTTCATAATCTTTCTCTCCACTTAACCTAATGTTCCCTCTCCTTGAGAGTTCAGTAAGACAAACAGTTCACTCCATAATGACACTGGATGTAATGAAATCTTATGTGAGAGATTACAAGCAACAACTAGAAAACAATTCTGTACTCTTCCTGGAAAACGACTGAGGAGTTGAGATTTAGCTATACATTGGGTGTGAAAGATGTGTTTAAAATTTCTTTTCAACTTAATTATTGACAATCTAATAAACATTAATCTGTATATTTATTTTTATTCTTAGTACAGAATAAAATACTGTATTGGACCAAAGTCTTTTTCAAAATTTGGAGACATGGAAACTAAGTTTACCTAAACATGAATAACAAAATCATGGTAAATTATTTGGAAAAAATCTTATGTGTTCAAACTCAATGAAAACTCTTGCTAAACTTTAAGCAATTTTATGCACAACAATCTCTTTTTATCTCTCTTTAATTTTGTTGTCTTTTTTTACTATTATTTGAAAGGCATTAGATTTATGCTTATATTTTATGTAAATGTCTCTAATGGAATGAAGGTATTTCATTAATTAAGCTGTATCCTCTTGCATTTTGCTCTATTTTTACTTTGTAAATATGTTAAATTGGGACATATTTTTCATTTTCTTTCATCTTAAATCTACTTTCTTTTGACCTCCTACGCTTTATAAAGTATCTATTTTCATCTGATAGTTTTTGTTATTACTAGGTGATCAAGTACCATAAATAAAACAAATGAAATACTTACATTTATTGGGCACTATTGGTTTGGTAGGACTGCTATACAAAGCTCAAGTTTGGTAACACAATGTGAATGCTTAATTGCTGTCAGTTGAAATTGGGGAGTTGATCTTTCATTTTCTATTAATTATATTATAGCATGTTCAGCACTGAACACAAGGCAGATGTTGCATAGTCAAGATCTGGAGCTCTGCTTAAATGCAATTTGGTTTTGCAGTCTGCTAGTTAACCAAGACTATTAACTAAAATATGAAGAGAAACTTAACTTTTAAATAAGGATCAGATTAGGAAGTGATTGAATTTTAGCCTAAACACACGCAGCTTTTATATATGTATAAGCTATAAAATAGCCACAGTTTAAAATAACATGAACAACTTTCTGCTTTTATTATACTTATTTGGCTTTATACTTATTTTAATGCTGTAGAATATTGCATCATGCCCGACTCTGTTTCACACACAATTTATCCTAGAATGCCAAGACACAAATTGAAGGACAGAGCATGGTTAAGTTAGTAAAGTTTTGCGTTTCAGTCCCAAAACAATTATGAGAAATCTGTCTATATTTGAAGAACTCCTCTTCATGTTCTTTGACAATGTTTTTTTCCATCTGAGAATACTGAAATTGCTACCAATCGTTTCTATCTTCTCCAAGATTTTTGGACTAGCTTTTCATAACAAATGACAAGTTTTCATTCACTAACTTCATTCTACCTTTCTTTTACTTTGATTGCTTTGGTAGTAATGGTTATCATTATTTCTAGATGAAAAGCGTTTTACTAAATGTACTTAGAACTGACACTTGTAAGGTCATGTATTTGTTCCTTTTTCTCTGAATATATAGTTGTCATTATTTAAGCATGGGCCTCTAGAAATGCTTTTGAATGAAGCCTGAGAATAAAGCCAATATTTATAATTTTATATGTACTGTGTGGTACAGATATGAAAAAGAAGCCATGGATATTCATGAGAGGTTTCAGCAATTCTGTCTGGGAAGACAGGAAAGACCTTACACTGGGGTTTAAATTTAAACTAAGACTTGAAGAATCGGTTTGCTAGGCTGACTGATAGTTGCAGGGATTAAGCTACACCTAATTTTGGGGGAGGAGAGAGTCATTTGGGAGAGAGAACAAAGGCACAGTATCAAGAATATGGTAGAATACTTTGAATGGGTGTGACAGCTGAAGTTGAAAAGTTGGACAGGAAGCAAGAGCTTTATATACCCCAATCCTGGAGGCCAAGGAGAGCAATTGAAGAATTTGAAACAGAGCAGGTAAGGGGCATTATAAAAGATTATTAAGTCGAGGTGAGAGACAATGTGTCTTTAGTCCAGGAACAAAATAAGAGTATAAGGACAGAAAACAATTTTAACCCCCCTTTTAGTGCATGACAGGATTTAACAGTTAATTTGATTTGGAAGACGGTGAAGCTTAAGGTTGGAAAAGGAGTCTAGAGTGACTGTATGTCAGTGATGGGCAACCAGTTGGATGATGTCTTATACTTGACAGGCAAGATAGGAAAAGGAGGTTGCAAGGGATGGAGAAGAGTAGGATCAAAGTTAAATTAACAGATATTTTCAAACACATTTAGATTAACATGAAAAACATACATACCATCAGGAGTTGTTTAGAAGGCAGATGTGGGCTGGAAATTTAATTCTTATTCATACATTATTAAGTAAAATCCTACATATCTGTAAAATCACCAAGAAATGATAAAGATAATGCATTGAAGAATGAATAGAAAATGAAAAAATGGAGTCAATGTGCAGTATTCATATAAAAAATTTGGTAAATAATAAAAAAAACCTTACAATTTAGAATCTTTTTAAAAAGCCCAAAATAGAAATTCCAAGTTGAGAAATTCAATGTTTTTAAATAACAAGATAATTTGGTATATTTAAGTAGCAAAGGACCTAAGTTTCTCAGGAAAAATAAAACATTAAATTATAAATGTAGCTTCTCTGTTTACTATATCTTTCTTCCTCAGAACATAAGCTATATACAAGCAGAGATTTTAGTTGCTAGGAAAAATTTGGCTTATAATTGTCACTCAAAAAGTATTTGGTGGATGAATAAACTATTAAAAAACATGCTATGTTAACTGAGAATAAGGTAAGTCATTTGCTCTTACTCATAGCTGATGTATATTGGTATAAACTCATGGAGACCATATGGCAATAATCTTGGTACAATCATTCTATTCCTAAGAATTTAATCTACTGATATATTTCCATGTGTGGTAAATGAGTATGTGCATCAACAGGCACAAATATATGTTGTATTTACAATGAGTAAGAAATGTCTTCATATACTGATACAGATTTTCAAAATATATTTTAAAGTGAAAAATTAGAGCGCAAAAATGTATATCACTCTTCTTAAACAATATTCAGGAATTCATATCCTTATTTGTACACAGAATACTTCTAGAAGGATACACAAGAAACTGGTAACTCCAGTTATCTCCGGCAGATAGAAATGTGTGGCTAGGGAACAGGGCTTGGAAAGAGGCTCTAAACTTTTATACTCTTTATGCATCTGTTACCTGTTCTGCAAAAAAAGAATAAAATAAAACCAAGCAATCAATCAAAGTTGTTGAGTACCTCCCTAGTTTGTGTCACTTGCCTAAATATTTTGTCTGCATGGTTTTATTTGAGACCAGGAAAGAGGAGGTAAGTGAAAGAAATAGTTTTGAAGCTAGTGATCACGTGAGTATGTATGTATTTGGGGGGATGGATGGAAATGGCAAGAACTTAGAGGATTTCATGTGTCATAGAAACTATTTTTCTCTTTGAATAGGAGATTATGTCATCTGTTGAGGAGGAGGAGGCAGGGATCATGAAGGGTAAGATGAACATTCAGCACAGTTGCTATAGAGAGTAGGAAGGGAGATGATCAAAGGCAGAAAAAAGAACCCTGTATTGTTTAAGTCTGTATAAGCATCAATTACTACAGCACATTTTTTCTTTAGAAGTGCTCTGCAGCCCTGATATAAGAGTTGAAAATGAACAATGTTGGATTACATATCTTGCTGTGGGAAAAGGACAAGGTGGTAAGGAAGTAGAGGATATTAGCAAAAAGATATCTAAAGTTAAATGGTGAATAAAGACACCAGCTAGGAAATAAAGCTTAAATTGCAAGTGAGGAGGAGGTCTCTTGAAAGATGGGGTGAATTTAAATACTCAAAAGTGAAGGTAGAACTTTTAGTTTCATCTGTGGGTCACGAAAATTCTCTCTTGGTCCATGGTTTTCTGAAATTCAGCCCATAGTCTCTGAAGGTAGTTCCTCTGGACTGAATTCTTTTTTTGTAATTTTTTTTTAATTTTTTTCTTTTTCTCTTTTTATACAAGCACTGGGTACAGTCAGAAGCGTGGGAGGATGAGAGAATTCACCAGAGACAGAGAGGGGAACAGAAAAGTCAGACCGACGAAATACACTGCTGAGGGGAGCAGCAGGTGCGGCAGGAGAGGTGTGTCATGCCATGTGGGACCCTCGCCGGTGGCTGGGGATGGAACCGGCACTGCAGAGGCTGCGGGCAGCTTTGCAGCCCAGCGCTCAACCACTGTGCCACCATGGGAGGCCCTGGACTGAATTCTTTCAGCATGGCTCCAGTAACTCTTCCCTCGTTTGCCCTCACTCAAGGAAGCATTTGACTATACCTTCATACTCCCATCAGGGATCTTTTTTGTCTAGTTCAGTGAGTCTCAAAGCATTGTTTATGGACAAGCAGTCTAGAACTAGACAAGAACTAGAAACTTTGGAAATGCAATTTCTCACCCCGACCCCTGACATTGAATGAAGAACTTTGGCAGTGGTGTCCAGCAGTGACTTTTAAAAAACCTTCCAGGAGATGCTGATGCATGTTCAAGTTAGAACCAATTGCTGGAGCTGTTCCCACTGCCAGAGATAGTCTCACCCAAGATACCACTTGGTTAATTAATGCCATCACCTCCTCCTCTGTAAGTCTTTACTCAAATGCCCACTATCCCACTTAATTTTCAACCCCCCTTTATCTCTCTTCCTCCTTGAGTACCCCTCTTTCCATTTTCCTAAACAGCTTTAATTTTTTTCTTTCCTTAGCTCTCATAAACTCTTCTACTATATAGTGACTTGATAAGGATGTTTATCTCTACCCATTAGGATATAGTTAACTTGAGTGCAGGGATCTTTGTTTTGTTCATTGATACATTCCAAGTTCCCAGAACATTGCCTGATGTACATATAGTAGGAGCTCAGTAAATATATGTTGACTGAATATTTGTTCATTGTCTCAATAAAAAGCCAGAACCAAAGCAACCACCTTTGCTTAGCTGGCAAAGCAGTTGGCTGGCAGTAATCTCTTGACCTCTGGCTTTTGCAGATGTGGGTTGCCCACCAACCCCTGTTCCCCAGACTCCAGGAATTATAAGTCCTTCTCTATGAGTAGTATTGATTCTTCTCTCCCTCAGTTTAAGATGAGGAAGCAATACTAACTCTCCTCACTTTCAAACACATTTCCTCATAGAAAAGGGGATAAATGCTCAAAAAATCTACAAATTTCTCCAAAGATCATCTTCACTCTCTTTTCCAATTCCCACTCTCTTCAATTTCAGAATAGTAATAATCTTGAGGTGGCCAAAGTCTGGGAGGTATAAAACTTGGTTCCCCTTTCTCTTTTCTCAGTTCCAAATAGAGCATGGTTCAATGTAGCACTTGTATTGGAATATGGGGTAATCATCTACTTTCTTGGGGCATTAGTTAAAATCAGAATGTTTCATTTTTATTGTATGTTACATGGATTTCTTGCATGGCTTTTATTGTCAATTCTTTATATTCTAGGCAAACATTAAAAACATGACTAGATGATTTTTAATTTTGCTCTCCAGTATTCTTCAATGACTTCTCATTGCATTCAGAATAAGGTCTAAATGTTTAACGGGGCCTTTTCTGTATGAATTGGTCTGTGGTCACCTTTCAGTCTTGTATGGTGTTATTCTATTATATGTTCACTGTTCTTTCAGCCTTCTTAGTTTTTTACTTGATAAAATAAACTCCCTTCTGGATTAGGGCCTTTGGGTTTCCTATTCTCTCTGCTTGGAAAGTTCTTTCCCAGAGAAACTGTTCTTTTCCCCATTAAATTTCCAGATGCCATACTATCTTATTTTTCTTTACAGTACTTATCATTATCTGAAACTCTCACTTTTGTGTGTGTGTGTTACCTATTTCCCCTAATAGAAGATAAGATTCACAAGAGTAAGGATCTAGATTTTTTGTTTCATGCTGTAACTCAAGTGTCAGGAACATATCTGGTCTATAAACTTGCAACAAATAATTTGACAAACATTTTATCGTGTGCCTCCTAGATACTAGAGTCTACGCTGGTAACACAATTTTGGTTAATTTTTTTTTAGTTCCTACACTTACGAGATATTCAGTTAGAAGAACATCAAGAAAAAAATCAAATTTTCATGTAGTACAAGTGTTACCTAAAAACAAATCTAAGAGGTTCTATGGGAACAGATAAGTAATCTCATGTGGCCATGAAATTTGGGGGTTTCAGAATTCAGAGAGTGTTTACTTGCCAAGTAGAGCTTAATGAGGAATGAAAAAGTTTAGAGGGGAGAGAGGATGTGACTAGGTGAGCGTGTCTCTAATTTCTGGTTGTCTTACACTGTCTGAAGTGTTTAGAAACATTTGAACTTGTCTTTCAGACTCTGTCCACTCAGTCACTGCTTATTTAGCATTTATCTATATTTGCACACATCTAAAGTATAATAATCTTTCTTAAAAATTTTACTTGTATCATATGGTGATATTCTACTATGATAGGATATCTGTAATAACCTCAGGAAAAATGCATTAAAAATTTTTATTTAGCTATTTTTACATAGTTTTTTTTCAGAACTTTTGATTATTAAAGTATTTTTGCTCAAAAGGATTTAAAAACCTCAAATATGAGTGTAATGAACAAGAGTAAAACAAAGTTCATTTAACCATTTTCTATTTAAATTTTATTACTATTAGGGTAGACTTGGGTTAATATTTCCATTGTCTGTCCTTTATAGGAACTTTTAGAGTCAATGAATCATGGAAATAATTCTGGAAGTAAACCCCATTGGTAGGCTCCATAAACCCCATTGGTAGACCAATTACAAGCAGCGAAATTGAAATGGTAATCAAAAACCTTCCCAAAAACAAAAGCCCAGGACCTGATAGATTTACAAATGAATTCTACCAAAGATTCAGAGACGAATTAGTGCCTATCCTTCACAAACTCTTCCAAAAAATTGAGAAGGAAGGGACAATACCAAACACGTTCTATGAAGCCAACATTACACTAATACCAAAACCGAATAAGGACAACACAAAAAAGGAAAACTACAGACCAATCTCCCTAATGAACACTGATGCAAAAATCCTCAATAAAATTTTAGCTATCAGAATCCAACAATGTATCCATAAGATAATTCACCACGACCAAGTAGGATTCATTCCAGGGACACAAGGATGGTTTAACATCAGAAAATCAATCAATGTTATCCAACACATCAACAAAAAGAAATATAAAAACCATATGATAATATCAATAGATGCTGAGAAAGCTTTCGACAAAGTGCAACACCCATTCATGATAAAAGCCCTTGAAATTCTTGGGATACAAGGAACATACCTCAATATCATAAAGGCCATCTATGACAAGCCAACAGCCAGTATCATTCTCAATGGTGAAAAGCTGAAAGCAATTCCATTAAGATCTGGAACAAGACAAGGATGTCCACTCTCACCACTGCTTTTCAATATAATACTGGAAGTCCTAGCCAGAGCAATAAGACAAGAGAAAGACATCCAAGGAATCCAAATAGGAAAAGAAGAAGTCAAACTATCACTATTTGCAGATGATATGATAATATACATAGAGAACCCCAAAAACTCCACTGAAAAACTAATTCAACTTATCAATCAATTCAGTAAAGTGGCAGGATACAAAATCAACACGCAAAAGTCACTAGCCTTCCTATACACAAACAATAAATCTGAAGAAGAAGAAATCAAAAAAACCATCCCTTTTATTATCAAAACAAAAAAAAAATCAAATATTTGGGAATAAATCTAACAAAAGAGGTAAAGGACCTATACAAAAGAAATTATAAACACTGTTAAAGGAATAGAAGAAGAACACAAAGAAATGGAAAGACATCCCCTGCTCATGGATTGGAAGAATAAACATTATTAAAATGGCCATCCTACCAAAAGCAATATACAGATTCAATGCTATTCCAATCAAAATTTCAATGTCATTCTTCAAAGAAATAGAACAATTACTGATGAAATTCATATGGAATCACCAAAAATCCTGAATAGCCAAAGCTCTACTGAAAAAAAAGAAGGAAATGGAGGCATCACACGCCCAGACTTCAAACTATACTACAAAGCCATAATCATCAAAACTGCATGGTATTGGAACAAGAACAGACATACAGAACAATGGAATAAAATAGAAAATCCAGAAATAAACCCACAGATTTATGGTCAACTAATCTTTGACAAAGGAGCAAAGACTATGCATTGGAGCAAAGAAAGTTTGTTCAATAAATGGTGCTGGGAAAACTGGGTCGCTACATGCAAAAAAATGAAGCTTGACCACTACCTCACACCATACACAAAAATCAACTCAAAATGGATTAAAGAACTAGACATAAGACCTGAAACCATAAAATATATAGAAGGAAATATAGGCGAAACACTACGTGATTTGCACATCAAAGACATCTTTACAGACACATCACCCAAAGCAGTGATAGTGAAGGCAAAGATAAACAGCTGGGACTACATCAAATTAAAGAGCTTCTGCACAGCAAAAGAGACAATAACAAAAACAAAGAGAAACCCCACCAACTGGGAGAACATTTTTGCACCCAACACTAATGATAAAGGGCTGATCACAAAAATCTGCAAAGAGCTGATGAGACTCAACAACAACAAAGAAAATAATCCTGTCAAAATATGGGCAGAAGAGCTAAAAAGAAACTTCTCTGAGGAGGAAATGCAAATGGCCAACAGGCATATGAAAAAATGTTCAACATCACTTGTCATCAGGGAAATGCAAATCAAAACTACCATGAGATACCATCTTACACCAGTGAGAATGGCACATACTAAAAAAACTAGCAACAACAAATGTTGGCGAGGGTGTGGAGAAAAAGGAACTCTTCTGCACTGTTGGTGGGAGTGCAAACTGGTCCAACCACTGTGGAGAGCTGTGTGGAGATTTCTGGACCTACTAAACATAGAGCTTCCATATGATCCAGCAATTCCACTCCTTGGTATTTACCCAAAGGACACAGAAACATCAATTCCAAAGAACACCTGCACCTCTATGTTTATAGCAGCACTGTTTACAATAGCTAAGCTTTGGAAACAACCCAAATGCCCAAAAATAGATGACTGGATCAAGAAGATGTGGTACATATATACCATGGAATATTACTCAGCATTCAAAAAAGATAAACACATGCAATTTGCACCAACATGGATGGCGCTGGAAGGGATCATGCTCAGCGAAATAAGCCAGAAAGAAAAAGAAAAATACCGGATGGTCTCACTCATAGCAGGAATCTAGAAAACTTAAATAAGGGACCAGGAAAATGAATAACTATAAGAAAGTGAGAATCAAATCAACAAAAACTATGAACCAGAGACATTTTTAGGGGGGGCGGGGGCGGGAGGGGAGGGATTGGGGTCAGAATGGGGGGGGCTGCAATTGTATGGGGAATATAAAAATAAAATTTATTATTTTAAAAAATAAATTAAAAAAAAAGAGTTAAAGAATAAATTAATGTAATTGAAAGATTTTCTGTCTAGTCAAAGCAGAATTGTTTTTTAAACAATTCTTTTAAAAAGGATGCAAAAAAATCTAATTAAACAATAAATATACACTTTGAATCTTAGATCACTAATGAAAGTTTTTTTGTCGTTTTGGTTGAGTCATCAACTTAAAATTGAACTCATTTACCATTTCTGTCAGATGTCAATTATCATGAAATGATGAAAAGAAATTATAGTGCAAAAGATGTCCATATGACAGACCATTATTTTTCTATCAAAGCTGAAGTTTAACATGCAATAGAAATAAAACACCACATTTAGTTATCGATTTTCTCCTTTGTATGGAAAATGCTCGCAAATGTAGGAGAAAATATGATTCAGAAGTTAATTATGCAACAGTTCCTATACTTCTGTTGGTGTCCTACTATGTCTAGGAGGAGGAGGAAGAAGGCGTAATTAAAAGTCCCTAAAAGCAGTTTTTTAATGGAGAATTCAAAAGATCATCTGAGAAACAGGGATGCTAATTGAAAGGGCGCTGTTGTGAACAGTTTCTGCTGATGAGTGCTCTAAGCTGGATGGAGGCAGTCGATTAACATTTGGCATTGACTTGAAGAATAATTTATGGATACATGGATCTTCCTTCCCTATCTCTCCTGGATAAATTTTTAATTACATAAATCATCTACAATTAGTGTTTTGTGCGTATAATCCTTGACATTTATGTTAATCCTGTGTTTATAGTGTCTTCAAAATTCCCTTCAGAACATACAACTCAGTCTGAATGACAAAGCACATGTATTGCTACCTAAGTTTGGAGATGATATTCCATGAATTTAGAGAAGTTACGATTTCTAGCCCTGAGGTGCAAGCATGGAAACTACTTGAATGAAACAGACTTCATCATGTCTCTAAACGTCATGTTGAGAATTCTGGGTGAATGGCTGAGGCTGGCCTGCTGCACCCAACTACCTGTTTTTCTCCTACTAAAGACCATGAAAAAAACAGGAGACCATTTACTTACTGTTATAAAAGACCCCACATTCCAGCCCTTCTGTCTGAAGAATCTTGTTAATGAATCATAAAATGACAAATGAACTTAAGAGCAAAACAACATTTCAAAACAAGTGACCCACTCTCACACTATTCCCTGCTTGACACTAAAAGGTTCCCATTTTCTGACCCTAGTGGAACATGCCTTGAGACTTTCCCTTGTTTTTGGACCCAGATCATGGTCCCTATTCTCTGATACTGTCTTGATTCTATTGCAGACTGCTTACTTCTCATTCCACAGAGGCACAGATGCTTTCTCCTAAATCAGTTCAACTCCAGGGAATTTGTGGAGTCAAAATCTAAATGTTCTTAGTTTTGAATTACAAAATCATGGATTTCTTACACAGGAACCAATGTAATAGGTAACACTTTGATGGAGTGTCAAAAAAGGGCAGGGCTTGCAGCCTTGCAGGGGAAAGGTGATGGTTTAGTGTTTTCATGGAGTACAAAAGTGCGGAAAATGGTTCAGTGTTTTCTTCTCTGCAGGTTTCATTATAAGGAAGGGTAAGATTTAATGACGGTAACTCTCAGTTTTTTAAATTCTTCAAGTCTAAGCAGTTAGGGACATCAGGACAAGTCAACATCTTCTTCCTGCCCAATATTCTAATATAGTGTAAGAAATGTTTCTACATCTAGTTGTGGAAGAAACTTTTTCCAAAAACGCAATACTTTTTCATAAATAGTGTAACTATCTCTGATTATTTGCTTATAATTCTGTACATGATTTTGTGAGATACTAAGAGTTCTAGGATGCTTTAGCTTGGGAATTCTGAAGAAGGTTCCAGATCATTTTCATCTGATTTCTGTATCACCAGTGGGTTTGAGGATTAAATTAGAATTACAATCTACCACAGTTATCAGTCAGGCTGCATCAGTAAGACAGATTTCAAATGTCTCACTCTGATCATTGGTGGGTTAATTTAAACTGAATAAACTCAATTAACACATGAAATATGGAATAGAGGAGGCCAGGGATCAGAGAAGGGAAAATTAGAGCTAACTTCTACTGAGCACTGACTATGATGCTAGGAACCATTCAAGATACCTCATATATGCTTATCATATATGCTTATTATCATATATCATAATATATGCTTATTATTCTCCCCAACGGAAGTGCTATAAACTTTTTTAGATGAACTAAGGCTCAGAGAAGTCATGCAATTCCTTTATTGTCACATATTCAGTTAAGTTGGCACAACTTGAATTTGATACAGGTGGTTTAGGTATCAAACTCATATCATAGTTCTTTCCTACTTAGGGGGATCTCCTTAATGTTAGTTTTTCAAATTCTTCTATCCCTAGAACTTTCCAGAGTACTCCTTCAGTTTTAAGGATTACTACTCTTAATGACCAAGAAAGCTACTATTATTAATCACCTAGAAAACTACTATTTATCACCTAGAAAGCTACTACTTTCTGGTTACTTACCGTGACTTCATTTTTGTGATTAATTTAGAATGTTTTTCAAATTGCAGATCAGTAACCACTCACAGGGGTAAATTAAACTCATCAAGAAGTGAAAAGGCATCTGTTCTCAATTTGATGGCTGCCATTTTGAAATTACTTGGGGACTCTTAGAATATTGATGCCTCATCTCAGTCCCAGAAATTCTGATTTAATTGATCTGGGTGTGGCATGGGGATTTAAAAAACTACTTAAGTGATTCTAATGTGCAGTCAGGCTAAGAAACACTGTTTTTAGAGACCAATATGAATGTGTAAATATTCCATAAAGACAACGAAATTATGTTCAGTTATTGCTTATTTAACACCAATTTTTAAAAAAACAGTTGGTGAGTCAAATAATTATTCACATGTAATATATGCAAGTTGAAACTTGGTATTGTTTCCTATTTAAATGATATTTATATTCAATTGGGATAACTGTGTGTATAAAACATGTTCAATATTTCATTAGCTAGGTAACTGAGTCATTCTTATTTAATCTGTAAAACTCATAATCCTTCCCAAACCATGGTGGTTTCACATCACATCTCAGTGTAGATTTAATTATACTAAGAAAAATCGCATTATCAAAACAGCATGAAATATCCCTATAGCAATGTATTAAAACTTTTATTACTGCATTTTTCACACTTTGCATTTGTACATCTCATACTAACCTGGTCAGAAGTCTCATAAAGTGAGCTTAGCAAACTATCACTTACTTGATGTAACAAAACATTTTTTCAAGCTACTTTTTAATTTGGGGTGTTAATTTGTTTTTTTTTATATATGCAAAATCAAAGAAAATGTAGTTGTTAGATTTGATTTAGATACAACATAGTGCAATTTTATTTTAAAAACAAATGTTAAAGTAACAGTGGCCATAATAATGGGAATTTACTGAAAAGACAAAGCACTTGAATTTCCAGGCTAGACACTGCATGGGTGTTAAGCAAAAAGCATTTGGATATAAGGCTGGAAAAATTCATGGTACACTAATTGCATTATAGTCAAAATCTCCTTTAATCCTCTTAATAATACTAAGATTTAGGCATTATGACCATTCCAAATTATACAGATAGTGGGATTGAGTTTCAGAAAGGTTTTTTTTTTTTAAATGTTTTTTCTTAATTTTTAAAAAAAGATTTATTTATTTATGATTACAGGAACTGGGGTATAAGCCAGAGGTGTGGGAGGTGAGAGGATTCACCAGAGACAGAGCGGGGAACAGAGCAGACAGACAGCCTGAAAGTACACACTGCTGAGAGGAGCAATGGATGAGTCAGGAGAGGTCTGCTGCACCATGTGGGTAGCTCCCTGGCCAGGGATCGAACTCGTGCTGCAGAGGCTGTGGACAGCTTCACAGCACTGTGCTCAACCCCTTGTGCCACCAGGGAGGTTCCAGAAAGTAAGTTTTGAATACAAAGAATGAAGCTGTAGCATTTTTGTAGTCTCTGCTTCCTTTCTTCCAGCTGTTTTAGATACTATTTATTTTTTTTTTATCACACTAGGTTAAGAAAGTAACAATTCCCTTAGGTACTAATTTATAATATTTATAAGTTAGAAACTTTAGTTTTAACCACTATATGCTATTTCTCTCTCCTCAAAGTCTTAATGTTTTCAGTTTGAGTGACCGAGAGGTTGGTTATGTCTACCAACATAGACATGTAATTCAAATCAAATTAAAAATTTCAGAGTGGGCCTAGGTATTTACCCAAAGGACACAGAAACATCAATTCCAAAGAACACCTGCACCCCTATGTTTATAGCAGCACTGTTTACAATAGCTAAGCTTTGGAAAACAACACAAATGCCCCAAAAATAGATGACTGGATCAAGAAGATGTGGTACATATACACCATGGAATATTATTCAGCATTCAGAAAAGATAAACACATGCAATTTGCAGCAACATGGATGGCGCTGGAAGGGATCATGCTCAGCGAAATAAGCCAGAAAGAAAAAGAAAAATACCGGATGGTCGCACTCATAGCAGGAATCTAGAAAAACTTAAATAAGGGACCAGGAAAATGAATAACTATAAGAAAGTGAAAATCAAAATCAACAAAAACTATGAACCAGAGACACTTTTTGGGGGGTGGGGGCAGAAAGGGGGAAGGGCATTGGGGTCAAAATGGGGGGGTTGCAATTGTAATGGGGAATATATAAAATAAAAATTTATTATTTAAAAAAAATTTCAGAGTGGGTGGCAAGGAAAAGAATTTCTACTTAGATAATATGTAATTCTGGGGTGCTTGAGTTTTACCTTGAGGTAATATTCATCAGTCAGCTGACAATATGGATCTCAATTCAGGAGACAGTCCAGAGCTGGAGAAGAAGGGCTCACCATATGTATGTTATGAATGTGGTCATGGATAAAATAAACAAGGAAATCAGGAGAGGCTTGGGTTGTGGGAACACCCCTTTATCATGAAGCAGGTAGAGAACAAGTAAACTGGAAAGAGATGACAAAATAGAGAACTAGAAAAAAAACAGAAACTAAAAGAGTTTTTTTAAGGATAACGGTGATAGTAGCAGTGTCAGATGCAGCAAAAAATGTATTAGAACAAGTTGTAGGTGAAGGAATCTTGGGTTTGACACTGTTAGCAATTATTGGCAATCTTGAAAGGAATGATTTTTATGTCCTTTAAGGATAAGCTTAAACTCTATTTGGGGATACTGGTGTGCTTAAAGGCACACAGAATTAGAGAATTAAAGGGGAAGTAGACAAATTAATAGAAGCTAAACTAAAAGCACAGCAATTGATAAAACATATGACCAAAAAAAAAAAAAAAAAGAAAAAGGACATGAAAAATCTGAACAATTTTCTACATTGGTCTCACTTATATTTATAGGACATCTTTACATGTTTGTAAACCCAAGTACTTGGAAACTGAACAACATACTAAGAAATAATTCATGGATCAAATAAGAAATTGCAAGGAAATTAAAAATATTTTGAATGAAAATAATAAAAAATTATATATCAAAATTTTAGAGATAACCAAACAATTCTTAGGGAAATATTTAGAACTTACTGCTCATATTATAAGTAAAAGCTTAAGGTTCCACCTCAGTAATCTAGAAAGAGGATAACTTATAAATCCAGGCATATAGAAGGAAGGTGATAATAAAGATAAGAGCATAAGACAATGACATAGAGAAAAATTAAGAAAATGAAGATGCTTTTTTGAAAACTCAAGGAGTGATGAGATGCTAGATTATCAAGAAAAATAAAAAATTAAAAAACAAATGACCACTATCTAAAATAAGAGAGGGGATTCCATACAAACCAGAGAGATATTAAAAGATAGTAAAAGAGTATTAGGAACAATAATGCCAGCAATCTAAACAATTTAGGTGAAAATGGACAAATCCCTATGAAATACATGTTATTAAAGTCCCTTCATGAAAAATAGCCTGATAAACCCTGTCCTCAAAAAAGTAATTTAATTAGTCATTAAA
>NW_023604997.1:0-29565 GCF_014898055.3 Talpa occidentalis
TGTTGCTGCAATGGCATGTGTTTATCTTTTTTGAATGCTGAGTAATATTCCATGGTGTATATGTACCACATCTTCTTGATCCAGTCAGCGAAATAAGCCAGAAAGAAAAAGAAAAATACCGGATGGTCTCACTCATAGCAAGAATCTAGAAAACTTAAATAAGGGACCAGGAAAATGAATAACTATAAGAAAGTGAAGATCAAAATCAACAAAAACTATGAACCAGAGACACTCTATGAAGGGTGGGGAGCGGGGAGGGGAGGGATTGGGGTCAAAATTAGGGGGTTGCAATAGTACAGGGAATATAAAAATGAAATTTATTTAAAAAATTAAAAAAAAGAATTCATATACTTTGAGTTATTTTTATGAAAGTCTGTTCTCAAAGTGCAATGCGTGTAGTTATTATTATTGTTATTATTATTGACAAGCTAAGAGTTTCTGTTATGGGTGCTGTCCTTAGCTTGCAAAATGTATTGTCCAAATACAGTTTTCCAAATTGCTGTTGCTTGTCTGCTGGATTTAAGGACAAAAGTATGAAAACTTGTCCTTACATGTCATGTTTATTTTTACATTCTGAAACACAGCATCAACAAAAGATGCCAAACTAATGATATGGGATTGCATGTTTCAACTCTTACATTTGTTTGTAAAGCAATATAATCTAGTAGCTAAGCATATGAGTATTGAATCCATGAATCTTATTTGAAATCTTTCTTCCAATCCACATTGACTATGTGACTTTGAGTATATAGGTTAAACTCTACATATTTTAGTTTCTGCATCTGAAACATAGAAAAATTACTCACAGAGTAGAGTGTTTAAATGAATTTATGCATATTTTATATTACATTATAATGTTAACTTTATATGTCATATATTTGCATGTTTGCATGTGTATCAAAATGCCAAGATCATAATTAGAGTTTGATTTAAAGTAGCTAGTGATATAGAATGGGATTTCATGACAGCTCAGTGGGAAGGAATTTTTATTACTCCAATTTACCCCAATTTCATTGATGAGTAAGTTCCAACTCACAGAATTTAGTAATATTCCAAAATTATGATGCCAATGAATGGAGGCAACTATTGTCAAGGTGAAGTGATCCTGTGTTAAGTCATGGAAAAGAAGACAAGTGAGTGTTCTCATAAAGAAAGTTAATTATAAAAATTTCATTGTTTGCCATGAAAGTTTGAAGAGAATAAACACTGATAAAAAGTGATTATGTTTCAAGAAGCAGCATCTATGTTGTAGTTTGAAAGTGCTATTTTCACAAAGAAGAGTGGTCAATGAAGTGATAAGATGAAGTAGAATAGGATTACACATTTCTTTAAATGTTTGAGTGGAGGACAATGGAAGAAGCTAAGCCTTCAGCAATATCTAGAATAGACTGAATATTTTTTAAGTCAAGCAGAAGAAAAAGACAAAGATGATACATGGTAGAGGGTGGCTGATCAAAGAAGCGTAGGAAATAAGATTAGGAGACAAGATGAAACACCATTCCTCTGACACAGGGTTGGGAAGGGCAGATAAATGTGGAGACAGGGATATTGTGAAATGAAAGGATGTCTCTGGCTATTGTGTTGTGGGGTTACCTTTTGTAGTGGAAGAATTGGGTCGGTTTGGAAGGTGGATAAGATTTGGCACAGGCCACAGTAGAGCAGGTCCAACAGACAATGGTGGACATAAAAATGCTCACTAGACAAAATTAGCATGGGGTTTGAGAAAGTCCAATCAGTACTATGCTGAGTGTTTCTTCCAAATACATTATGACACTGAGCAAGAGATGGAAAAAAGGTGATTTTATGGATAGAGCTTGGGTACATCAGAGACTTGTAGGGGACCAAAAAGACTATGTTAGACTTGGGAGAGAGTCAAGTGGTCCAGAAGGTTCTGACAGACTATGTACAGTGTCAACAATTATGACTTTAGAGGTCAAGGTTCAGACAAAACATTGACTTAATAAGTGTGGGAAATATGAGCAATTGTTTATGAGGGCTGTGCCTAGTAAGTAAAGGGCCATACTTCATTTCTCAGGGGTGGAGTTGAGATAATGAAACCAAGAGGTATCCAAAGATAAGTAGATGAAAGATGGGAAGAGACAGAAGTCTGTAGATTCAGAAATATGAGGAAAAGCGAGGTCAGGGGATCAGGTGTGGGCTGCTTTGGGTTTTTGGCAGATGCTTATGGGCTGCATACTGACTCACAAATTATGGAAAGTCTTTGGGAATGAAAGATGAAGCCTGTGAAGATAAAATGGTTGATCTTAGGCTTTAATTTAGAGCAATTGCTTGTTCCTGCAATGGTGGGGGGGGGGGAAGCGGGGGAGTCTTAATCCATGCCAGAGGATTACTATGACTACGTTACACTCTAGGAAAGTGAGGGTAGAATTATTGCAGGAATCCAAAAATGAAATGAGAGAAAAGTTTGAGAGTATTTGGATGTCTTTTCCAAAGGAATTGGGGTGCTACAGGAAAGAGAAGGGGGGCCCATTGGAAGGTTAGAACAGAGCGAGAGAATAAGTTGAAGGAGGGTCTTAACGAAGTCAGGTAGATGGAGGGAAATGGCAAGACTGGCAGCTCAGATGGGCAGTCTGTAGACACAGATAAGGGTGGGAGGATGGAAAAGTCATAATCGGAAAACTAACCAATATTAAGCACCAGCTATGTGCTAGAACTGTGCCATACCTGCTATGTACGTGATCTCATTTAAAACTAAGTAAATGAAAATTTAAACTATAAAATTAGTGGTTATCAGAATTGAAGGTGGAAAGGGGGAGGATAAATCCAGTAAAAAGGGGTCAGTTAAGAGATGGAATTGGACTTTTATTGGTAAACTTGATATGGTATACACAGATGTTGATTTATAATCATACATATCCAAAACTTATGTAATAATATAATACAATATTAATTCACTAAAAATTAGTGAAAAAAGATATTAACTTAAAAATAAAATAAATCTTTAAAGAAAGACATCATAAGCTTATGAGGTAGATATTCGTTCTCTCTCCTGTTATATAGCTGAGGCAACAGGAACTTAGAGAAGTGGTTAGTTTAAGAATCAGGTGATTGCACCTGAAGGGAAGATCTTCTACTTCCAAAATATTAGCAACAATGTAAGCCAGTGGTACTTCAGTAAAAAAAAAAATAAAAATTAAAAAGATAAATATAAACCTAACAGATTTCTAGACACCATAGGAAATGGATAGTAGGAGTTAAACTGGCCAAATCAGAGCAGTCAGGAGGGACAGGAGTGGGTGGAGGGCGCTGAGTACTGGCTCTGAGAGTATGGTATGTTCAGAATTGGTGGTTATTTGGAATGAAGGAGGGTCTGCAGTGGAAAGGGGATGATTAAGAGTCAGGAGTGAAGTGGTCCTCTCCTCCCCCCCACCCCCAGTCCTGCTTTTGGATGCAATACAGTCTTTGCTCCACACTGCTCTCTGCTTCCCTCACATCTGCTGAAAGTTGCCCGGATTGGTGCTTCAACTTTTCAAGTTAAAAATTCCTCCTTTGAAAATATGTGCAAATAATAAATAAGCCTAATTGGGGCAGTCAGAAGAAATTGGAACGCCAATAATTGATTTTGGTATCCCCTCCCCCATTGCTGCACCAGTCCACTCCCAACCTCCTGACTCTTTCTTTCCTAGCATCCAGCATACATTCCATCCAACACCCTCAACACCATCTGTGCAAGTTTTAAAATCAGTGGCATAGATTTAGCTGGAATAATGCTAGCCCCCCTCTACTGTCTTCCCCACGTGTTCCATCATGCCCTTGTGTGCACTGGGTCACAGTGACCTCAAGATATAAATATTTGCATATTAATATTTGGGGGACCTTACTCCTGTCTCATGTGGGAACAGGGTCTTAGCTTATCCAGGAATCTTATGTTTGATTCTGTTCAGTTTTCTTTGAATCACTAAACAGTTCCAATTATGGAAGTAATGATGTCAGTGAACAGTAATGACTATTTTTTCCTGTGGGTTCATATGTTGTTCCTCGGTCACCTCACAGTTTCTGGATCTAGATTTAACACACACACACACACACACACACACACACACACACACTCACACAAGTCCTGGCTCCTATTAGTAAAAATCATGTTTCCCGTGCTAGTGCTGAATAGGCCATCTGTAACGTCACAGTTAGCTCTATTAGAGAATATATTCATGTGCTGCAGTTACAATATAAAAAATATCAAAGATGGGGTGATTTAAACAGCAGAAAATAATTTTCCCTCAGGTTTGGAGGCTGACATTCAAGCTCAAAGCATAGACAGGGCTGTTTCTCCTGTGGCCTCTCTCTCCAATTTGTCTTCAGCAGCCTTCTTACTGTGTCCTCACATGATTTTTCACTGTGTGCACAACCCCGGTTCTCTTCCTCATCTAATTAGGACACAAGTCCTATTAGTTTAGGGCACTACCTTTATGACCTCATTCAACCTCAGTTACCCCTTTAAAATTACTATTTTTAAATACAATCTCACTAGGGATTAGGGCTTCAACATGAATTTATGTGCAAAATCCCGAGCCATCTGCTGTTCCCTCCCCCTACCAAATTCATGTCCTTCTTCATGCAGAGAACCACAGACCTTTGATCTTCAAGATACTGGTATCCCATAAAATGTTAACTAGTAATCTTTAAAAAAGGATTCCTTCATCAATCAAACTTGGGAAACCATGAATTTGGGGGCCTCCCTGGTGGCGCAAGGGTTGAGAACCACACCATGAGGCAATCCGCAGCCTCTGCAGCAACGAGTTCGATCTCCGGCTGGCCAGGGAGCTAACACACATGGGGCAGCAGACCTCTCCTGTCTCGCCCGCTGCTACCCTCAGCAATGTATTTCTGTCATCTGCCTGTTCTGCTCCCCACTCTCTCTGGTGAATCCTCTCACCCTCCCACGCCTCTGGCCTGTATCCCAGCTCTTGTATAAAAATAAATAAAAAATATTGGGAAAAAAAAGAAAAAGAAAAGAAAGAAAATATATCATGGCACTGGGAGAGAAGATGACATGTAAATAGGGGCAAAATGACATTGGTGATGGGAGAAGGCTTTTTTAGGGCCTGAATGATGAGAACCAGTTTAAGAGAAGCAGAGGATGGATATGATAGCCCAGAGGGTAACTAGTGTACTGGCCATGGGCACATCGACCTAGTAGGGGATTCTTTTCTCCAATTCCAGTATTATTTAAAACAACTGATTTCCCCCTCCCAAATATTCAACTGGTAAATCTGTCCAGCCTAGTCTGTATCTTTTATGATTTGTACTGAATTCTAAATGTTTTGTATTGAATTCACATGGCATTGGATAGGAAAATTCTTCCCTATGTTATTCTTTAAACTTTTCACAAGTGAACAAACAAAAGAAAAGAAAAACAAAGTATTAGATTATGAAAATAAAGGTGGTCACTGGTGGGGCAAAGGGGTTACGTGTAGGCAGATTGGGTAAGGGGGCGTCAATTGTATGTGAAGGGTGAAAATTAGACTTTTGGTAGCGATCCTAATGTGGTCTGTTCAAGTGTCAAATTATAATACTGTATGCCTGAAACCTATATAATGTTGTGAACTGAAGTTAATTCACCAAAATTTAAAAAATGAATATACAAATGCATTCTTTTTCTCCATTTTTCTTTCTTCTTTTTCAAACTTTTCTTCTGGTGATTTCAACTACATTTTGTATTTGGACTTCATGGTCTAAACATTGATTTAATGTCTATTTGTTGAACTATTACATGCCTTATTATATCATCTCATTTTATTCATTTTCACCACAATATTCGTTGCTACCTAGGAACATGGCCTGTTCCTATAGTTGTGTGTTATTTAGTTGTGCGCCTAGAATACAGGTTCCACAAGCACAGGATCTTGCCTGTCTGGTTTCTGGCACCCAGCACAATGCATTGAACAGAGTAGGAATTAGTCAATAAGTAATTATTCCTAGGATTCCATGTCACTAATCAAAAACCACAGAGCATTTGAGATAGTCTGTTTTACATCAATGAATTTAAAAAGAAATAGAATTTACCTCACTGGAACTTGAAATCATTTAGCCATCTTAGGTTGAATTTAGCTTAAATAGGAAGAAACTGTGACAAACAATACATCGTTTCATACTCCCCACCCCTTCCTGATCTTTAAGATGAATCACTATTGTCTGAGTAGGCAAGGACCCCTTTGCAGACTCCCCATTGAGAGGCACCTTTTAGAGCCGGAAGGAGGATCTCTGCCCACTTTATCTTCATGGCTACCACCATGTAAGAAATCCCGCCAACTCTAGAAGAGTTAAGAAACTCTAGAACAGTTAAGAGAAAGGCAATATTGGGCCTCCCCTGTGGTGCAACGGGTTGTGCGCAGCGCTGTGAGGCTGTCCGCAGCCTCTGTAGCGTGGGTTCAATTCCTGGCGGGCCAGGGAGATACCCACATGACATGGTAGACCTGTCTTGCCCGCTGCTCCTCTCAGCAGTGCTTTTGGTCCGTCTACCTGTTCTGCTCCCTGCTCTGTCTCTGATGAATCCTCTCACCCTTCTGTGCCTCTGGCCTGTACCCCAGCTCTTGTATAAATAAAAATAAATCTTTAAAAAAAAAGAAAAAGGCAATTTTTTTTTAAGATTTATATATTTATACAAGCACTGGGTACATTCAGAAGTGCGGGTGGGTGAGAGAATTCACTAGAGCCAAAGTGGGGAACAGAAGAGGCATACTGACGAAGTACACTGCTGAGGGGAGCAGCAGGCAGCAGGAGAGGTCTGCGCACCGTGTGGGACACTTGCCCGGTGGCCGGGGTTCAAACCGGTGCTGCAGAGGCTGCAGGCAGCCTGGCAACCCAGCACTCAACCGCTGCGCCACTGGAGAGGCCCCAAAAGGCAATATTAATTAATGTTATACCTGGATACTTTAAGATGAGTAGTATCTAAGTGTAGCATTCCAGATAAGATGGCCAGGCCAGAAAGAAAATTGAAAGAAGAACTTGAGAAATGATGTAAGTATCTTGGTTTTTTTTCCTTTTCCCGGGGAAAAGAAATTTGACTGTGTATTGAATAGAAGACAATTCATTTCTATTGTTATTTGGAAGAAGGGACACATTCCTTCAGTTTTGTCATAAAGACATTAATGATTGAAAGCAGCAAATTTGTGGGTTTGGATTCAAGGTCAGTAGGGCTTGCAAACAATCAGACCTCTACAGTAATGTTCATGCTTCATCATGAGGCAAAATTTCCAATGGTGAGAAATCCCGATAGATGCTAGCCCTCAGGGAATATCGCGGAGGAATTAAGACATTGTTTACATGGTTTCTGAGTCCTAAATTAAGCTCTGAAAGTCAAGTCTATGACTGTGCCTGAATTAGGCTCTCAGTCATTGCATCTTGGGTTTAGTTGACTTACTCATGTTTCATATAGTGACAGGCTCCTTGGCCAAACTCTGGTGAGGCTCCTCCGAGCCCTCTGCCCAACTAATCCTCAACCTTGATCTATAAAAACTAGGGACTCTCTGCACAAGTAATTTCATCACCCTCTTCAAACACTCTCTCACACACACAATGGACTTGAACACTAATATAATTTCAAACAGCTGAAGATCACATCCTCAGGATGACCTCAGCCTCCCCTTAAAATGTTTGCCTGAGAAAGCTGTAAGTCTACCACCTCAAACTGTTTCCTTCAGAGAGCTGTCTCTCTGAAAGACAAACATTGGGGGGATACCATCTCTTTTACCTCTGTGGGAATACAAGTGCCTTACTTCTTTCTGTCGTAAAGACATAAGTTTGTTTCTGTCCTCAGTAAGTACCAATTGACAAACCCAGATGGCCTAGTCACATTAACTCCCACCTCCCACTTTTTGTAAATTTCCACTTCCCTGACTCACCCTGCTCAACTACCTTTCCCCACCTACCCTCTCCTTCCTTTCCTTTTGAAACACCCATCATCTCTGCATAAGTCAAAGTTGAGTCCACACTGATCTCATTCCCCATTGCAATGGTGTTACTGAATAAAGTCTATCCTTACCTCTTTAACTATTGTCTGGCATTGTTTTTCTTTGACAATAGTCAATCAGTAAGGTTTATGTGGGAAAACATACAAAATATAATTCTGGCTCACATAGAAATGTTAGAGAAGCTTATTGTTATATTTCAAACTGTAGACCAAAATCAGGACTCAGAAGTCCTGATGGAAAAGAGAATTTTAGCCTTGTTAGAAAGGCAACTACGAGTTTCAGTAGAAGCATCCTGGGTAGAGTGGTGCACTCTGTGATAGCATATTCTGTTTTCTGTCCTCTCATATTCTTCCAGCCTTCACAGAAGAATGTCATATATTGAAATAGAGATTTTTTTTCTTTCAGTCTTCAAGTGATATCATAAATCAGTAGTATATATCAATGGTAGTGAAATTTCCCCAGGAATTTTATGTATAGCCTAAAATTTCTTAATTAAAATTGAGGGACAATCATGAAAGGACCTACAGACTTCCTGAAATTTCATACACCATTTGAAACATAAGCGAGCACACACATAATTTTCTGTCTTTATAACAGGATCTGAAAGGGACTTCTCTTTAATCCCCAAATATGTCCTAGACCTAAGGATGCCTGAGAGTAGGCTGGTTGTGTGTAGCTCTTCTCTCTAGGAGAGGTCCCTGGACATAAGTGTTAGTAAATGGTGAGTAGAACAGTTTGCAAAACACAGTACTTTAGACTAATTTTTTCATCCAATAATACAATGTACCTGGAATCTAGTTATATAGTTGTCTTTTGTAAGTTGTTATTTTTTTAATGCTAAATTTCCTTGTGTGTTTTTCTCCCCCCTCCATAGTACAGTGCTGGAAGTGGAAAAGAAAAGGAATGGATAGATGTCTAAATGTTTTAAGTTTTTAATGAAGGAAGCATGGCAATTTTGGGGAGAGGGTAAAAGTGAATCTCAGATGTTAAGGATAGTGCTGGAAGACTAAAAGAGGTTGCACTGGTACCAAGAGAAAATCTTTACCTGATCTCCAGGGAATGGGGTATGTGTTTTGTTTCTAACTGCTTGGTTGCCAGTGAAAGGGTGAGAGAATATACCACTGCAGATTATCCCGTTTTGCCATAAGGATTAATTTGAGCTGAAAAGCACTGGAGAAGCAGCAGGCACAAAAAAATGTGTTCTCAATTTCCCTTTTCTTCCTGAAAGCAGAGATAACACTTCCCTATCAAAGATGGCTTGTCACCAGAGAGACTTCTGTACAAACAGACCTTGTGAAAAATAATTTTTGTTTTCCTGTAGCTTTCCTACCTATTTTAATTCCTTCTGCACAACTGCCTTTCTATATTCAGCCTAAAATAAAAGCACTTCATTTTTGCCACTTTCTTGAGTCTTCATTTCCACAAGATGATTTGCATGTTGTATAAAACCACTATTTAAACAAGTTTGTATGCCTTTCTCTTCTTAATCTGGCTTTTTAAAAAATTTATATATTTTTTATATCATAAACAATGTTTGCTATTGTAGTAGAGGCCCAGCCGAGACCTAAGATTGGTAGAGCAAAGATTTTTCTCCTATGATGTCAGGTTGGAATGACTGGTGACATTAGACATTTCCATGTACCTCTTTGGAAGATTTGACTTCTCTGGGTTCTTGGCAGAGGGTTGGAACCACAGCTGCTTCTTGTTATTCATTACTTTCCCCATACTTTGAAAAGAAATGTGGTTGTACACGGCTGTAATCCAGAATCAAAGTTTGGACAGATCGGGAGCAGAAATAGGGACAGGCCCAGAAACTGTGGGAAGAGAGAAGCCATTGGGGGAAATCACAAGGAAGTATCTTCCACTGCCCCAGACTGTGAAGGACAACCCTCAGACTAGTTTCTCAGGCCATGCCCACAAAACAGTAGCACAGGGAAAATGACCTTAGGTGGCAAGGTAAGGAGACTAGAATGTACAGACATTTGAGTGGGCTGATTGGCAAAGAGAAAGCGCAGAAATTAGGAAGGAGTGGCTGAGAGGGGGCTCGAGGAGTCTGGGCAGCACAGAAGGTGGAGTTGAAATCTGGGATGAGGAGAAGAGAAATGAGAAAGTAGCTACTGTGCGGAACAGTTTAGAGGAAACGTGGATAGAATACGTGGGTAGAAAACGTGGGTAGAATAATGTCCAGCTTAATGAGAACAACAAAGGAGGAAGATGAAAAGAGGAGGGTTTAGAGAGAGACCCAGCATCTGGAAGGCCAGAGGGGGGTGGAGAGGAGGTTGTCGGGAGCTGGCGTGATCAATGGCTGAATACCAAAGAAAATGGAAGGCTGGTTCTTTACTCAGTTCAGTGACTAGACTTCAGCTTCTGTCTGAGATTTGTGCCAGAGAAGACTGACATAGTAGTGCCATTCATAAAGGAGATGGCCATGTAGGTGGATTGGGGTGGTCTCACAATGCCAGTGAAGGGACAGCGAGTGATAGATGTGGAGCCTGAGTACATGGGGCAGGCTTGCCAGGGGCAGGCTGCAGGTATCACCCTGAATTCAGCATTTCCCGAAATGAAGAATCTTTCAATAACCTTACCCCACCAACATGCAAAACAAATCCCAGCTAGGTGGCAAGCAATTATTGGAGGTACACGTGCAGAGATGGTATATCTGCCATTTAGCAGACACTTAAAAAACAAGTGTAGGCTTTACTGGAGCAAGGTCTGCACTTGAGAAAATTTGGTTCACATGTGGCCTTCACCACAGACAAGATTTTCTACCTTGTTTACTGTTTTCATTTGTGTAATAGTTTCCATGACAACCACTCCAGTGATGTGACTAGCAAAAGTGAAATTGACTGAATTTTCATCACAACATTTGAAGTGATTCATCCCTGTATTATGAGGGATGATACATTTTTAATGATACTCTCTTAGTAATGTAGATTCTGCTTATCCATAACCTGATGAAAGGCCCAGAATGGGGAGTGATCATCTCTTGCGGAGTAAATATTCTGTCTTTCCTTACCATCACCCAAGTCTTTGGTGAAGACCTTGACATTGGTCTAAGAAGCATCCCTAGAGGCCTAACTCTGCTCGTTGCTGTGACTTACTCTCAGGGCTACTCTGCTCCTTTTCTCCTAATATGTCTCCCCTTTTCACAGAAGATCCTGTCGTTCAGAAATTCCTGGCGGGGTGGGGGTGGGGGGGTTGAGAACAGAATATCTGGCATGGTTACTTTCTTCTTTACCAAACTCTACTCCTACTCAAACAAGCCCAGGGAGAAGACTGACTTTTGAAAACTGTACCTCTCTATCTCTCCTTCTTCACTTAACCTTCTCCCTAGTGTAAGCAAACTGCTTACTCTTTCATTACCTGTTAACCTCTCTTCAAGGACCTGTGATTCCCTTCTACAATGACCAGCTCACCCTCAGCTCTTCTCCAGGGCACTTTGGAATTTTGAGCTCTCATTCTGATCTGTAGTATGTCTGACTTTTATTTGCCCTTTTTAGTCCCAGGGCCTGTCTGTTCTCAGCCCTTTGTGACACCATCTTGATCCAGACTATCTAACCTACCTCCCTTGAGCACACACTCTCAACTACCCAGATCTTGTCCCTTTCATAGCATAGTGCACTTTCTCTGCCATTATTTCCCTCACTTGCAACTGACCCTCTGACAACATCCCTGACACTTCCGTTGCTCCCCAAAAAGCAGTCACTCAACACAGATTTCTCCTCTCTCAGCTGTGTCCCTGCACCCAGTCTCTGTTCCCTTATTCTAATGTCCTTACATTTCCAAGATGTGACAACATTTTTTTTTCCTCTTTCCCCATCAGTATCTCCTGTCCATGGTAATGGCTTATTTTTGCCAGGGTGGCCTCTTTTCCTGGCTCTGTGAGTGTTTTTGCCTCATCCCAACACGTATCAAATAACCTGAGAGTATGGGGACTGGAGAAATAAGTGGAGCTCTTAACTTTGATCTCTTTTAACCTGTTTTATACTATTTTTTCACTCTATACAGAAATCATAGGATTTATTTAGGTGAAGGAATTATGGGTTACTCTTTGTTTACTTTTTAGTGTTCTATATTAAAATAAAATTAATGTCAGTTTAAAATTTAAACAAACAAGACACATGACTCCTCTAAATCGAAGAGAACTGATACTGTAATAACCCAAATTAATAGCTTGTAATTATAGTAAACTCTGATTGCTATGTCTGCACCAGATCTAATCCTCTTCCTCTTTTCCATTTCACAATTTATGCTCCATCTCAGATCCTCCTTATATGATACCTACTTATTGCAAAACTCTTCCTGCTCAATTTTCTTACTGCATTATCTCCCAACCCAGTCTAAAAGCACATCTCACCAAGACACACCCCTCCTTATGAATATCATGGCTCCCAATTATTTCCTTAGTAAAGACCAGAGTTATTCATTTTAATTCAACTCTATCTCCAGTTTCCCTCAATCTTGCTTGCCAACCTGACATTACATTTCAGTCTTTCAAAGGAATTACTGCTGTTTCAAAACACTCTACAATTCCCTTTTCTTTGTTTTTATGTTGTATATGCTGGCTGTCTTTCAGACATATGTTCAAAATAAAAAGATTACCTATGCTTGGAGCTAGTTGAAACTCCATTATCTTCATTATGTTTTCCCCAACTGTCACAATCATGAGACCTCTTATAGTCCAGCAGCACCAGTGTTAAAGTTGACTTATACAAATATACTCTTCTTTTAATTATTATTTTTAGTCCTCTCTTTTTCATCACCCAGCACATTGTACTAGTTACCTCCTAAAGGTGGGACTTAAAGTATCATAAAGTTTAGTATTGTTTGCAATGATTTGTCTCAATTTGAATGAGTCTCTGAGATAATAAGCCAAGTCTTTACCAGATTTAATTTATTTAGAAGTACAAAGAAGAAAATCAAGCAATATTTAATGTTCAATAATTAATATGAACATAGTTCTATAGTAAGCATTTGGTGGGAGAGAGATAAAGCAGAAATAAACCAGATTCAATTTCTAGTCTTAAGATACTTATAATATGGTGGATGAGACAGGTATGTGCAATACAACACACGGGAAAGAGGGGGAGAGATACTGATGGAAAACTACAATGTAAATTACATTGTTTATCTTTATATAATTACATATTTTAAATTATTAAAAAGAGCAGGACAATACATCTATTTGGAATGTGTTCGGCAACAAAAATCCAACTGAGTAAATTTTAAAGTACTAAATGGCTTTACTAAACAATTCATGAATTGAGCAGCTTTCCACCTCGGAAGTAGAAGAGAGCCCCAAAGGGCTCTCTTTAAGGGGAAAGGTCTTTGAGGGCAATGCAAGGAAGTTGTTTGCTCAAAGCCCAGCACAGGCACCTGGACTTAACACCTAACCAACCTGCAGTCTTACCTGCTCAGTGTGGAATCTTCTGGTCAGCACCTGTGAGGTAATCATTTTGGACCTGCTTTCTTTTTTTTTTTTAGATTTATTTTATTTATACAAGAACTGGGATACAGGCCAGAGGCGCGAGAGGGTAAGAGGATTCACCAGAGACAAGTGGGGAACAGAACAGGCAGACTGACAAAATACACTGCTGAGGGGAGCAGCGGGCGAGACAAGAGAGGTCTGCCCACCATGTGGGTTGCTCCGAGGCTGGCAGGGATTGAACCAGCACTGCAGACGCTGCGGACAGCTTCACAGCAGTGCACTCAACTGCCTGCACCACCAGGGAGGCCCATTGGACCTGTTTTCTTTTTTTTTTTTTTTTTAAAGTCTTTTTTTTTTTTTTTAATAGAGGCATGTTTTTATTTATTTATTTATTTTATTTGTTTGTTTGTTTTGTTTATACATGCACTGGGTACAGTCAGAAGCGCGGGAGGGTGAGAGAATTCACCAGAGCCAGAGCGGGGAGCAGAGCAGGCAGAAGGACCGAAGTACACTGCTGAGGGGAGCAGCGGGCGGCAGGAGAGGTCTGCGCGCCATGCGGGACCCTCCTCCGGTGGCCGGGGAGCAGCGGGGATCGAACCGGCGCCGCAGAGGCCGCGGGCAGCTTCGCAACCCAGCGCTCAACCGCTGCGCCACCGGGGAGGCCCTGGACCTGTTTTCTTTTTAACAGATGTAATCATATCATCAAAAATACTTTGTTGAAATCCATGGTATATAAACACAGTGAAGATGAAATACCTTGTCAACTTTAAGATGTGTATAATAACATTGGTGTAGGTTGGTTCCTTGCTATTACTAGAAACTGTTACCTAATCAGGTTGTGGTTATTTATTTTTTTTTATTAAGCTTTGTTTCTTTGCGCATACAAGAACTGGGGTACAGGACAGAGGTGTGGGGGAGGGTGAGAGGGTTCACCAGAAACAGAGTTGGGAGCCAAACAGTTGTATCCACCGAAATACACTGCTGAGGGGAGCAGTGGGCGAAACAGGAGAGGTCTGCTGTGCTATGTGGGTAATCTCCCTGACTGGGGATCGAACTCGTGTTGCAGTGGCTGTGGATAGCTTCATAGGCTGCATCTTAACCCCTTGCACCATCAGGGAGGCCCCAGGTTGTGGTTATTTAATCATAGTAGTAATTATGAAAAAAACTAAAGCTTTTTTTCACTTTGAAAAAAATATTCAAAAATTGACTATGGAAAATAAGAAAGATCCTGAGCTAGAGTCTTGATTCAGGGGTGATATGGGGGAAAAGAAAGAGAAAGCATGAAAAAAGGCAGCAGGTGTTTTAGGATAATAATGGAGGGAATGTGCTGCAACAGATGAACGCCTGGCAAGAAGATTAGAAACAGTAGTGACTGCTTTTTTTTTTTTTTTAAAGATTTATTTATTTATTTATACAAGCACTGGGTACAGTCAAAGGCACGGGAGGGTGAGAGAATTCACCAGAGCCAGAGTGGAGAGTAGAATAGGCAGAGTGACGAAGTACACTGCTGAGGGGAGCAGTAGGCGGCAGGAGAGGTCTGCGCACCATGTGGGACCCTCGCCTGGCGGCCAGGGATCGAACCAGCGCTGCAGAGGCTGCAGGCAACTTCACAGCCCAGCACTCAACTGCTGCACCACCAGGGAGGCCCAATAGTGACTGCTTTTTAGATTAAAATAGAAGTTCTCACAAATGCCATTTCCAGTCTTGTGTGGGAACATTTAAAAAAGAACCAAAAATATGTGACAAAATGGTAACAATAGAAAACAAATTATTTGGGTAGCTATTTCAGAGAAATGAAAGAAAGAAGTAAAAATTAAAGATGTAGGAGAACAAAAATACAGACCTCTAATGGGAAGAGCTAATAACATTGGTAGTAAATTAAACTCAAACTGTATATAGGACATGAGTGCACCAGAGAATATGATATTGCATAGTAAAGAATTTAGCCTTGTCCAAGGAAAAATCTGGTCTTTGCCCTGGCTTCTGGGACTTAATATATGTCAAATCTGATAAGAGTATCTTTGTTTAGAGAAGGGTCTGGTCATGTCAGATCTTAGGCTGGCATTGGCTTTAATAAGATTGACCATGTAAATTAGAGTAGGCCTTTGGCTCACTGGTGCTGGACAAATTGGAGACAGAATTCCATCAAGTGAGTAATCATTAATTATGCTTATTAATGAAACCCCAATAAAAACAGTGGCCACGAAAATTTAGTGAAAATATTGGCAATACTCTATGTATATTTTCACACTGGGAAAGCAGTACATCCTAACTCCACAAGAAGAAAACACAGGAAGGTTTTCCTTGACACTATCCTATGTGTATCTTCTCTTGGTTGATTTAAATCTAGATCCTTGTAATAAACTGTCTTCAAGGGAAACTGATGGAATTAAAAAGAGCAGAGAATAGACATCAATATGGAACAGTTAAAAAACAGTGGAGAAGTGATGTAGGTGAAAAGAACTTAGAGATAAATGTAATTTATGAGATTTCCAGGCATTCAGGTATACATAACCTCTATTCTAAGTCTCCATCAAATGCTAACTGTGAGAAGCGAGGAACTAAAAACCCTGAAAAGAGCAGTTACATGAACAAGAGGCACACAAGAGACAGAATAATGGAAATAACAAATATAGCAGGACAAAACAAGGAGAGAAGAACAAAAGATGAAGCCACAGAGGACAGAAGGGACTGAGGTGGTGAAAGAGAACTTAGGCGCACAGGAGCAGAAAGCTGAGGTAACACCAGTTGTGCAACCACCCCAGGCAGCATAGGTTCTTTGTTGATTTGGACAGATGAGAAGAGAATTTTGAACCCTTTGTTGTATCTGACAGGCGTTTGATGCTGAATCAGGAGACCAGAGCTCGCAGGCAGGCAAGCAGGCAGGCAGAAACTGAGCTCTTAGCTCCCACGAATCTCCCCTTCGGCCCTCACTTCTCAGCCCAGGTGTGCATATTTACGTATGTGCACGCCCCATGCTTGCTGGCTTCTCGGCCCGGGTGTGTGTAGTCATAGGTGTGCATGCCCAAGCTCGCACATCCAAGCGCCTATTGCATGAACACATTATCACGTGTGGGTAATGAAACCTGGGCAGAGAGCAAGGCCACACGTAGCAGCTGTAGACACTGGCAGCAGGAAGGTGAAAAAGAGCCTGAGTAACTCCATTTTCCCTACACACCACAGATACTGAAAGAAATCTCAGAAGTAGAATTGGCCTGATGGGGAAGGGGAGGAAACTGAAGTCATTGCAAAAGAAGGGACACCTAAGACGAGACTCGCAAGAAAAAGAATAACTAAGAAATTAGCACAGCAGGTAGGCAGTGGTGTCCAAAATGAAAAATGAAAGGCACAGCCTAAGAGAGATGAGTCAAGGAGAAGAATATATGCCTTCCAAAAGTAAAACATTAGAAATGAAAGGGAGAAGATAACATGTAAGACAAAAGCCATCAAGTTCAGTGGAACTGAAGATCATAAAACGCCATGTCTGCCGAGCAGAGCTCAAAGAAACAAAGGATTAGGCAGCAGCAGAGAGTAGAGCCAGGGAACAGCAGGGTTTCCTGGAGAAGAAGTGATGAAAGAATTTTAAAATTATTTTAAGAATGATTAATGCTAAAAAAGGTGAGAATGTGTAAAGGTAGTAGGATAGGAGAACTTGATGAGATGGTAGCTGTTGTAGAGAGTAGATCTTATCAGGGAATGCAAATCAAAACCACAGAGGGATACTATAGGGTAAAGAAAATGTCAGGCTTTTCTGCCCTCCCACCATCAGGACAGATGATGGATCCTTGCGGTCCTGAATGCATGCCTGATGGCGGCACCTGGAGTAGAGTGTGGGCATAGGTAGATGGGATTCACCTGGGCTGAGACTGTGCTTTTAAGGTTGGCATCACGGGGATGCTAGCAGAAGCCAAGAAGCCGAGAAAGCAGCAGCAGCAGTAGCAGAAGCCGAAAGAGAAGCTGAGAGAGAAGGCCGGAGAGCCCAGATAGAATGAAGACATGCTGGGGGCTGGGAGGCCTGCCAGCCTCCTGGCCCCCCAGCACCCATACCTGCTGTGTACCGGGTAAATCCCAATAAAAAGACCTGCAAAAAGCCACTAAGGACTCTGACTCCTCCTTTACCCGGTCTGCTGGATCCTAGAAAACCTGCTCAGTAGTCATTCCTGCCCTTACAGATACCATCTTGCGCCAGTGAGAAGGACCATATTTGAAAGACCAGAAACAACAAATGCTGGGTATGAAAAACAAGTGTTTACCAAGCATTTGATCTCCTCTTCACATCAATAGTCTTCCTTCCTTTGAAGTCTCAGATCCCTGACCCCTTCTCAGTCCAGGATGGTAGATATACCTCCTTTCACCTGTTGTAAGGTAGGGAAAAATGTCAGACTTTTCTGCCCTCCCGCCATCAGGATAGATGATGGATCCTTGCGGTCCTGAATGCATGCCTGATGGCGGCACTTGGAGTAGGGTGTGGGCATAGGTAGATGGGATTCACCTTGGCTGAGACTGGGCTTTTAAGGGCGGCGTCACAGGGATGCCAGCAGAAGCCAAAAGAAAAGCCAAGAAAGAAGCAAGAGAGGCAGAGGCTGAGAGAAGGCCAGAGAGCCCAGGGTGAAGACCTGCTGGGGGCTGAGAGGCTGGTAGCCCCCAGCCCCCAGCACCCCTGCCTGCCTTGTACCTGGTAATCTAAATAAAAAGACCTACAAAAAGCCACTAGGGACTCTGACTCCTCCTTCGCCCATTCTGCTGGATCAGAAAACTTGCCCTGTGTCAGTCCTGCCTTTACACCTGTCTTTGGAATTTTCCATGTCTGTGTATTTGTAGGGTAAAGAAAATGTCAGGCTTTTCTGCCCTTCTGCCATCAGGATAGATGATGGATCCTTGTCCTGAATGCATGCCTGATGGCGGGCACCTGGAATAGGGTGTGGGCATAGGTAGATGGGATTCAGCTGAGTTAAGACTGTGCTTTTAAGGGCGGCGTCACGGGGACGCCAGCAGCAGCAGTAGCAGCAATAGAAGCAATAGAAGCTGAAGCCGAAGCTGAAAGAGAAGCCGAGAAGCAGCAGAACGAACGCTAGAGAGCCCAGATAGAAGACTTGCTGGGGGCTGGGAGGCCTGGCAGGCCCCCCAGCCAGCACCCCTGCTTGCCATATGCCTGGTGAACCCCAAATAAAAAACCTGCAAAACCACTGAGGACTTTGACTTCTCCTTTACCCGGTCTGCATGGGATCAGAAAACCTGCACTGTGCCCAGTCCGGCCCTTACAGTATTATAGAACATCTGTAATTTACTTGTTTCTTTTCTCCTCTAGTTTCACTAACAATAATTTAGTTACTTTCCATCCAAAATAAGGCAGAAGGGAAGATAAATTTTTTCCTCTCCAACAAGACAAAACATTTATGGCTCTTGGTATAATGTATGTGCTCACTGAACACGACTCATCACTATTAGAACACCACCGATGGCCATTAGGCTAGGCCAAGGTGCCAAGCCGCCCGTTCCTTCATTGGAACAGCCGTGTTCTCATCTGAAACCCCTAGAATGTTATTTCCATCCTCGGCTTATAGCCCTGTGTGCTTACTCACCATATGTGTGTTCGTATCTGTGTCCCATCACGATAGGATTTTCATACAATAGAGGAAACACTTATAAATAAGGGATTTCTGGACTATCCCTTTGTATGGTAAGGCATTGTCAGGTTTTTCTGCCCTCCCTCCATTAGCATTGATGATTGATCCCTGTGGTCCTGAATACATGCCTGATGGCAGGCACCTGGAGTAGGGTATGGGCATACGTAGGTGGGATTCACCTGGGCTGAGACAGGCCTTATAAGGGCTGCATTGCAGAACAGATCCGGAGGAGAACAAGCAGAGAACAGAACCAGCAGAAGAGAGAGAACGAGACCACGAGAGAACGAGCTGGAGAGTGGAGAAAGTGAAGATTAGCCGGGGGCTAGGAGGCCTGCCAGCCTCCTGGCCCCCAGGCACCCCTGCCTGCCATGTACCTGGTAAACTCAATAAAACCCTGAAAAAGCCACGAGGGCTCCAGGACTCCTCCTTCACCCGTCTGCCTGGATCATAGACATCCTGCTCTATGCCTTCCTGCCTTTATACATTTTACTTCTCTCCTAAAATAGAATATTTGTAAACTATCTGTGTTGAAGATAAAGGAGAAAATTTGCCTTGGGCTCCTGTAGGGTAAAGAAAATGTCAGGCTTTTCTGCCCTTCCGCCATCAGGATAGATGATGGATCCTTGTCCTGAATGCATGCCTGATGGCGGGCACCTGGAATAGGGTGTGGGCATAGGTAGATGGGATTCAGCTGAGCTAAGACTGTGCTTTTAAGGCGGCGTCACGGGTGATGCGAGCAGCCCCAGCCAGCAGCAGCAGAACCTGAAGGAGAAGCTGAAGCAGAAGCAGAGAACGCCAGAGAGCCCAGATAGAGTGAGGACTTGCTGGGGGCTGGGAGGCCTGCCAGCCTCCCAGCCCCCCAGCCAGCACCCCTGCCTGCCATATGCCTGGTGAACCCCAATAAAAAACCTGCAAAACCACTGAGGACTCTGACTCCTCCTTTACCCGGTCTGCATGGGATCAGAAAACCTGCACCTGTGCCCAGTCCGGCCCCTACAATTGGCGTAAGTCGACAGGATCCATGTAGACGGGTATTGGAGCCCTCCGAAGACCTGGAGGGACTAAGGAGAACAGACTGTTTGCCTGTGATGACGCTGGAGTTGCCATGGCGGCACAGAAGGTGGTCTACGTCCACGAGCTACAGGACGAGACCTGGCGTGAAGGAGACGCCCGAGAGAACCAGCCAACGACACCGGAAAGGACCAGCCAACGACACCGGAAAGGACCAGCCAACAACACCGGAAAGGACTAGCCAATGACCCCTGAGGCAGCAGGCTGTTGCTGTTGCTGATGCAAGGAGGCCAATGGACTTCAACTGATGGATATGGACTGATAAACTTGGACTGACAATCCCGCCAGAAGGCGGAGGACCTTGGCAGGTTATGTTTTTTATGGAATCTAGGGGTGGCCAGTGGGCCTAGATGGCCAAAAGCAGCCTGTTTATGCCCAGCAGCCAGGTGGAGGAGAAAAGCCAACTAAGAAAGCAAAAGTTGGTACTGATGATAAGTTGAGAAGCCCTGAGCGGCTGTTAAGCAGCCTGGGTATGCTGAAGCCTGTGAGTCTCGTAAAATCACCTGTGGGTGATGCCCTGCTCATTCTTGAGTGAGGGTGAGGAGCTGAGGAACCTGTCCTTGGGGACGGGTGGGGAATGTGGCTTGGGGTGGAGCCCAAGCCAATGCAGAGTTTGGATCCCCGACCCATGTGCTTGTGCAGTGAGTTGGCTTGAGTGCAGGGGTCTGTGAGTCGCATTGGTGCCGTGAAGGCCGAGTGTTGGAGCGACTGCAGACAGAAACCTGAGGGTTGCGATTACCCCAACAGAATAAAATTGCCAATCCCAGAGCTAGTGCATCCTGGGGGTGGATGCTGTGTGTGTGCCTTGTAGCCGAGACTACAGCCAGAGAAGGCCAGGAAGCCTGACGGCTCCTGGTGTGTTATAGCAGATGCCGTGTGTGATTTCCCCTCCCTCGTATGAGCAGTGCCTTCGGCAGCAGATTTGGTGGCTCATCTGCTGGTACCAATTTGTCTTTTGCACTTGTTGGTGCCCTGCCTGGACTTGTGTTCTGTTGTATTTTGTTATGTTGTATTTTGTTATTTGATGTATTTGCTTTTGTGGGCCATGGCTGCATTGTTTGTTGCTTAGAAAATTGTATATATATGTATAGACTGCATGGCAGAAAACCCTGAGGGGGTGGACTGTAGGGTAAAGAAAATGTCAGGCTTTTCTGCCCTTCCGCCATCAGGATAGATGATGGATCCTTGTCCTGAATGCATGCCTGATGGCGGGCACCTGGAATAGGGTGTGGGCATAGGTAGATGGGATTCAGCTGAGCTAAGACTGTGCTTTTAAGGGCGGCGTCACGGGGTGATGCGAGCAGCCCAGCCAGCAGCAGCAGAACCTGAAGGAGAAGCTGAAGCAGAAGCAGAGAACGCCAGAGAGCCCAGATAGAGTGAGGACTTGCTGGGGGCTGGGAGGCCTGCCAGCCTCCCAGCCCCCCAGCCAGCACCCTGCCTGCCATATGCCTGGTGAACCCAATAAAAAACCTGCAAAACCACTGAGGACTCTGACTCCTCTTTACCCGGTCTGCATGGGATCAGAAAACCTGCACCTGTGCCCAGTCCGGGCCCTACAGCTCCTTTTGATTCTGTGGTAGGCCAAGGTTGTGCCTCCCACTCTTCTTTTTGGGGGAGGATTTTTGTTTGTTTTTGTTTTTGTTAAGGCAGAGATCGACTAAGGAAATAGCATTAAGCTATAACAGATAATCAGAATTAATAAAGGTCTATATTTTAGTGTATTCTACATTAAGAGGGACTAGAGGCCTGAAATTTTGATGTAAGTAAAATAGAAACTGACTTTGAATAAGTGCACACAGATGGATATCCTCCACCTCTTTAATTATTCTGATTATTCATAATAAATGTGATATTTGGTTTTCTGTGAGTTCAATTCCTTTATTTCCCATTTAGTTTCAAATTTTGGTGCAACAGAAAGGCGTGTTATTCCTCAAATCTAAAGAAATAATTTTCAGAATTAAAGAGTAAAAAAGAATAAGCAGGTGTAGTATTCTTATCCATTTTCGCATTTTCCATATTTTCTAATTTAATATGGCGACCAAATTCCCTAGAGAAAAAAGAGAGGTTATTAGTACAAGGAAGTGGACATTGTTTTATGTCCTCTTCCCTTCTAAGAACGTACTGAGACAGGGGGCTGCTTTTATAATTCCCGCCCTCCTCCCATCCACTTTGCATTCCTGCTCATCACCACAGTGCACACTCCTCGGCTCTGTCTCAATTATTCAAAAAAGTGTTTTGAAATGTTTTGGATCGTCTTTCATCCCCTAGCCCATCCCCATTTTGCTACCTTTCCATTCAGCGTAACATTACCAAATTTTCCTGCAAGAAGGAAAGGCTAACCATAGCAATAATGCTATGCGCATTCATTCATGAAATTTGCACACCTCACATTCTCACTGGAGTCACACTGTCCAAAGACCGTGGCCTGTTCTCCTTCCTCTGGTACGTATTTTTCCCAAAAGACTGCCCTCTGTCTCACTTTCTGCCCTTCTGTAGTACTCTTCTCTAAATACATAACATTCCTTTCAAAGTAATTTTTCTCTTACTGTTTCCCTAGGAGCATTGCATCCTTTCTCAAATTCAAATGTTTTCTCAAATGGCTAGCCTTGTGTAAGTTACCCGCTCTGTTTTCGCTGGCATTATTATTATTATTTTTTTTTTGGTTCCATATTATTCAATTAGCTAAGAGCTAGAAACAACTGAAATCCCCATGGAAGGGGGATTGTAAAGAAGTTGTGGTGTGTACACACAATGAAATCCAACTCAGATATAAAAAGAGGAAATCCTGCCTTTTATAACAACATGGAGCCAGAGGGTATTTTCTTTTTTTCAGATTCTTTTTTTTTCTTTTAATTTTATAAGGGACCAGGAAAAAGACAAATCAAAACAAAGTAAAAATCAAAATCAACAAGCAACTATAAACCAGAGACACACTAGGGGGGGGGGTGGAGAAGGGAAGAGGGATTAGGGCCAGAGGGTATTAAGTGAAGTAAGTCAGAGAAAGTCAAACATTGTAGGATTCCCTCATATATGATATTTAGAGAAACTAAACAAAGGAATGAGTGAAATAAAATTTAAAAATACCATTTTGACTATAAGACCCATTACTAGTTACCATAAGGAAAGGCAGAGGGGATTGAGTGGATCTGGTAGAAGGGGTCATTGCATGGTGAAGGATAGATTTGGATTTTCCAATGGAGTACTTAGTGGCGTCTATAAATATATTGATATATAATGATGCACACCTGAAGCTGATAAAATTAAATGTTAAATTTAAGATAAAAAGAATTGTTTAGCCTTCACTTCCTTCAAGAGAATCCTTAGCCTATAATCCTTATAGGCTCACCTCTGATGTGTATCTAAGCTGCTCCCTGGACTCAGGGGTTGCCAATATAAATGCTCGCAGGAGCCAAGCTGATAATCTACAGAAGTGAACGGAGCCATCTTCACAGTGGGGAGGAGCAGACTTATCTAATGCCTCCACTCCACCTTGCTGGGCAGCTGGTCTAGGCAGCTCTTTCTTATCTCCTGCTGCAGAATCCTACTTACTAATAGTAAAATGTTTGGTTTTTCAAAGTAAGTTGGAAATTCTCACTTTTAAATGAAATATGATTTGGGAAATGCTGTCAACCATTTCAAAATTTAGTAAAATATATTTTCATTGAACAAAACCAATATTATTTCTATTGTGCATGTACATTTCCTTCCTTCCTTCCTTGTCTCCTTCCCTTCTCCTTCCTTCCCTCCCCAAATAAGACTACAAACTTCTCAAAGTCTGTTTCACACAACTCTTATTTTCTTGGTTGCAATTGCCAGGCAGCCCAACACTGAGTAGGCTTGGGGAGTTCCTTTAAGGCAAAAGAACTAGGATTCTATATAGATTCTGGGCAAGACGTGCTCCCCACCTTTCTGGCTTTCAAAGTTTTTGCATTGTTCATGAGTGCTAGGTATCTTCTCAGGATTGTGAATCAATTTGCTGGGATATTTCTTTAAAACATGGCCTTGAGCAGAGAGAAAGGAATTATTTTCCTCCTTTCATCCTTCAAAATAGCATCAATACTATTTGTTTTTTTATTTTGCTCCAACATATAGAAATGGCATGGAGCCCAAGTTTATGCCAGCAAGTCACATGGAGAATTAAAACAAATATACAGGCCTGTGCACAGCCTCTGTCTTTGGCATCAGTGTCCTCCATGCCCCAGAAATAGACATTTGGTAGGAACCGTGTTCATCTTGGCTCCAGTGTTACAGAACTTTTTTTCTAGCCATGAGAGCTTCCTCATTTATTCTTAGATTGGGGAATAACAGCTAGAATGTTCACAGTATATCTGGCAGAATTATAGGAGAGAGAAGGAGATAGGGAAAAATAGTTTCTCTGCCTCTTTCCATTTCTGCCAGAATGAATGTGAGCCATGATCTTTAAGCTGCTGAGACTTCCTCAAGTCTCTTCTAGGTGAGGGTGAAGAAATCTCAGCACCATATTTGTGGAAATTCACCAGATTTTAAACAAAGGAGGATCAAGGCCAACACTTTGATCTGCCTTAACCTATCCTACATTCCAGAAGCTCTGGCCAGTGGAGGTTGATCCTTCTCATACTTCTCTTTCTAGTGATATGTGCGCAAATTATTAGAGTATTTGTGGGGAAAGGCTTATGTGAAATAGCTTTGAAAACCTCTGCCTGACAAAGCACCAGTAAGTACATTAGGAAGGAATGATAATGGGATTTAATTATTCTATGTAGTCTGGTAACATTTGTGAATTCTCATTCACCGTTCTTCGAAACCAGTGGTAGGAACTTGGTTATTCACATTTTTCAGCTCCCATTCATTTCCTTTAAAGGACATTTTAATCGCCCTCTGAATTCAGTACTTGCTCTAAAAACAAGCAAATATTTCTTTTGTTGGACTAGCTTCTACACCCTACTCCTTTCAGTCTCAGCAGTAATCCTCGTGAGATGGACACACAATGCTGCAAGTGCGAGAGAGGATTCTCCTCAAAGGAAGATGTGCATTAAAGTGTGAGATGGGGCCTCCCCTGGTGGCGCAGTGGTTGAGCACTGGGCTGAGAGGCTGCCCGCAGCCTCTGCAGCTCCGGTTTGTTCCCGCCACTGGCAAGGGTCCCACAAAAAAAAAAAAGGAGTGAGATGATGGACTTGGGACCAAGTTCAAATCAGCTCCTGAGAAATAACCTATATGCCTTTGGAGTATCCTGCCTGATAAGTGTCCTTGCAAGCTAGGGTGACAGGCCATGCCAGAGAGTTTGTATTCAGGGAGATCCGGTTTTGTTCACCTGGGGTGTGAGTCCCTCTCAACCAGTTTTATTTCTAGGGAGAGGGGGACTAAGTAGATGTCGGTTATATAGGTGCTGCACTCCTAGGGACTGGCCCCAATATCAAACCTCGATGCCTACCTAGGCTTTGGTGAGCTTGCCAGGTTGGCAACAGCTTGATTGTGCTGCAGCCCCCTGTGGCTGGCAGAACTGGGCCCTGCCGACGGCACACTGGGCGTCAACAACTAGAAGCTTCTGCCTGATCTCTGCTGGATCCCATGACTTTCTGCCTCTTCTGACTTAATCTGTACCCTTTCCTTTTAATCACTGTTACCATGACTATAGTAACCTTTCTTGTTTCTGTGAGTCCTACCAGCAAACAGCCAAACCTGAGGGCAGTCTCGGAAATTCCCAGCACAGATCTCATAGGTCATGAAAGAGTCTATTTATGAAACAAATCTCAAATGAAGCCAGGGTTCAAGGGATGTTATTAATTTTTGAATCTAAATATCCTGCTGAATTGATTTGAGAGGTGAAAAATACTAAAAATTGACTATCAATGTTTATACATGTAAGACAGTGCAATCACTTTGTTGCACATGTGTATAATTACACCTGTATCAATGTACGTATTTGTCTCTCTATCTAGTTCTATTTATATCTACCAAGAAACCATTATGGATGTTATTCATAGTATTGTCAATGTGATTTGTTATAAAAAAATTAAGTGATTTTTTAGAAAAAATGGATTTCAGTTTATTGCTTGAGTATAAGCTATAGACTACTAATAAGATATCTCTAAATTCTGTCAAATTATCATGTCAACATTTCTTCCCTTTTTATCTGAGTCAATTTTGAATGTTAACTTTTTTTTTAAGATTTATTTATTTATACAAGAACTGGGGTACAGGCCAGATGTGCAGGAGGGTAAGAGGATTCATCAGAGACAGAGTGGGGAGTAGAACAGGCAGATTGACTGAAATACACTGCTGGGGGAACAGCAGGCGAGACAGGAGAGGTCTGCCTCACCACGTGGGTTGCTCTGCGGCCTGTGGGGATCGAACCTGCACTGCAGAGGCTGTGGACAGTGTCACAGCGCTGCGCTCAACTGCCTCTGCCACTAGGGAGGCCCTTCAGTGTTAACTGTTTTGACTGTACTGTTCCACATATTCATTTATTTTCTGGTGTACAGCATTATAATCAGCATCTGTGTCCTCTACAGCACAATCATCTGGAGTCTATTTTCCATCCATCACCATACAGTTGACCCCTCTTGCCCAATTCACCTGCTCCCCTTTACTAATATTTTAAAGACTTGTCTCTTTGCTCTATAGGTAGTCCGTCCCCAACCTTCTGTGAACAATACAGACAATATTTTTAAAATTCCATGCATTAATAAACCGAGTTTCTGTGAAGACATATAAGTAATAGTATTTTATTTTCAACTTACCACCGAGCCAGACAAAGGTAGCACTCATTCTGGTAAGTGTGGCCGTCTGTAGCACAGACATATGATGTGATATTAGGACAATTTGGTTCATAAAAATGATCTCGTGGGTAGTACATTTTACATGGTGGCTATAAATAAATACCATAACATGTCAGATATAACGATAGATTTCTCCCACCTATTCCTGGGCTATCTTATCTCTTCCACTCCATGTAGAAAAAATATGAAGTGTAACTAGTCTGTTGATCTTTCTCAAGGATTTATGCTGCTCTGGGTTTTGGCCAGGCATTGTGATTTTTTTTTTCTGACTGCATTATCTTTGCTCACCCCATCATCTCTTAAAGCCATAAGCACTATCATAGCCTAGTGTAAAGCTGTTACTATATTGATATTGTAATGATCCCAAATCATCCCAGAAGTGAGGACAGTAGGGATGGAGAGCTTTAAGTTGGCAATACAAAAGCATCCATTTGTCATTGATAAGCAGACATGTGAAGCAAGAATAAATTAAGTCTAAGCAAGTCTAAATTAAAACTAATAGATGGCCCTGATAACATGCCTCTGAATGTTGTATAAATAAAGGAACTGAATTAAGCCAATTTGAGATGTATTGGGCTCCATGGCCCTGGGTCTCTATAGCCTTCTCCAGATTTTGGCATCTGCCACAGGAGGCTCTGCCTGAAGAGGCTGCACTCTCTGCGAGCTGACTTCACAAGGGAATGAAGTCAGCAGCTCATTTGATGGTCTTCTGAACCTCCTCTTAGTGGCTCATAACCCACCCCCCTTCACTGCCAAATGAATTTTGTATGCTTGCAGTGTATCGTGGATTCCCCTTAGTATGTAAAGTTTTATTGCAGTTATATATGATTGGCTTGAGTCATAAGTGAAACTTCCCTCTGGTGGGGGTCAGTACTTTCCAGATCTGAGCCTCATATTAGAAACCCCACATGCAATCTTTTCATGTGCCAGTAAGTCATTATCACTTGTGAGTAGCTCATATTGTAATTGAGTAGGATTATTTACAGGTTTGTGAACCTGTAGAGGGAAGGACTCAAGTGCAGTTGAGAGTGAGAATTCCATATTGAGACAGGGAGTAAATCCTGTATATACCACCATAAACTTTGTGACATCGTGACAGGTGTTACTGCTTTCAATGCTCACATATTTATTTGAGTGTTATAATGCTTTGCTACATTAGGAGTAAATCTAAAGCTAGAGATGTTAAGATACATGCCCAAGATCACACAGGAAACTCCCATTCTACTTTAGTACTACTAAAATTTATGTCTCTGATATCAAGAGAATGATCAGATCCAGTATCAAAATTCAGAACTGAGAAAATGAAATTTACCTTAGGCCATTTGTTTGAATCACGTGAATTTAGCAGTTCTGTAAGCAAAGTACACAGACACAATAGTTTAAAAGAAGTAGTTCTCCGTGGAATATGATTTTACCCACTAAAGTTACTGAATGAGTTAATTATTCACTAGCACAAAAATATACACAAGAGGGGCCTCCCTGGTGGCGCAGCGGTTGAGGGCAGGGTTGCGAAGCTGCCCGTGGCCTCTGTAGTGCCGGGTCGATCCCGACTGCTCCCCGGCCACCAGAGGAGGGTCTCACATGGCACGCAGACCTCTCCTGCCACCCTCTGCTCCCCGCTCTGGCTCTGGTGAATTCTCTCGCCCTCCTGCACTTCTGACTGTACCCAGTGCTTGTATAAATAAATAAAGATAAATCTTAAAAATATATATATATATATACACAAGAATTTATAACAACAGAATATGGAGCTGGTATTCTTTTGTCAACTTTTTTGACCATTAATGTTTTCTTTTTCATTTTCACAGTACTGACTTTGTTTATAAATTGGCTGTGTTATGGAGGAAAGAGTAAAAACTGTTTGGGGTTGTATGTTTAATTCGCAAACCAGGTTGTTCTTATTATTTGACTTTTGTTGGCTTTAGTTTCCTCTCTCTACCATTGGTAAAAGTTTATGCATTTTCAAGATTTCTGTAAAAATTAGATGTAATGAATTAATAAGTATTAGGCCAGGTCCTGCCAAGCTGTAGTAAAGGGGATACTAAGTGTGATGAGAGAAAGCTCCCATATTCCTTGGCTTAGGGAGGCTGAGGAATATATTGAACTGGTTTGTGAGGGCTGCTGGTGTTGCCTGAGGGTGGAGGGTGACCAGCTGGTGGTGGCACCATGAAAGAAGAAAAGATCCACCAGAGTTCTGTTCTCCTATATCTCATTGTTAGGAACTCTAGTTTTCCAAAATATAGAATTTCCAAAGCTATAAGAGAAAATGAGTAATATTTTAAAATCACATCTATACCATCCTTTAAGCAATGTAAGAGAATATAGTCACAGGTTCTAGGATCTTTGGGAGGGAGCTAAAATTTTGTCTATAAAAGCAGGTAACATGGATTTTTAGGTTAAATTTGGTTTTTACTCAACTGTGAAGATACATACGTCAACCCTTCACCATTCACACAAAGAACTTTTTTTCTTTACAGGCTTACTTTTACATTATCATACTTTAGAGAACTCTTTAAAAACCAGATGAAAATGCACCATTTCCTTGGAAAAATCAGATTCAAGCAATTTTTTTTCTGCTTGTTCTGCTTTGGAGGATTTCTTTTGGATCAAAATAACAATGTGGATGAGAATCCCCAATGTGGAATATGTGTCTGATTTTTCCATTTGGGGAAATACATTTTAATGATACCCAGTTGATTTTACCAATTCCAGAGGCCTATGTTTTAGCAAAACACATCCCATCATTA
>NW_023604998.1:0-29552 GCF_014898055.3 Talpa occidentalis
TACAGCTAAGGAGTACTAACACATTTCCATCATGAGATACAATAACATTTAATAAGAAAAATAACCAGGGTGTCTTAAGGACCCAAGGAACACCTAAGTATAAATTGAACAATTGAAAAAACTACATTAAATTTTCCAAATACCTGTTTTGGTAGCATCTCTGTCAATCAGAGCATGAGGGTCTTCAATCAATCATTTCCACATCTCCCAATATTAAAATAATAAATGAAATAAATACTTTTTTTTAAAGATTGTCTTGCATCAATACAGTACATAGTACTTCCTCTAAACTCTGAATTACCATATGTATAAGAAGTTTTTTCTGGCCTCCCCGGTGGCTCAGCGGGTGAGCGACACGCTGTGAAGCTGTCCGCAGCCTCTGCAGTGTGGGTTCGATCCTGGCTGGCCGGAGAGAATCCCCCACATGGCATGGCAGACCTCTCCTGTCAAGCCCGCTGCTCCCCTCAGCAGTGTATTTTGGTCCATCTGCCTGTTCTGCTCCCCACTCTGTCTCTGGTGAATTCTATTACCCTCCCGTGCCTCTGGCCTGTACCCCAGCTCTCGTATAAAAAATAAATAAAACTTAAAAAAAAAAGGTTTTTCTGCTTTTTTAATTTTTGTTTTGAGATAATGTGATTTACAATGTTGTATATGATTTAAAAGTATAGAATCACACCCTTCAGATGTCTGTTACTGCAACACCACCCACACCATGAGGTACTCATAGCCTTCAGCATCCCTTCTGGTATAACCAGTGTTGGTTTCCAATCTTCAAGACATGCTTTAATTTCACTCTCTGTCCCAGGCTCCTCTGGATCCTATGCCCCACTGAACTATTTTCAAATTATCCTGTCAATAGTGGAGAACATCCTCTTCCTTGTCTCCACTCTAAGAGTCTTTTGTAATCAAATGTGCATTTCACAATTCACTAGTGAATTATCTATAAAATTTCCAACCCAAAGGTATTAACCAAAACCACAAAGAGTACAAGCATCTGAATTGGGATGCAGTGCTGATATTGACCTTCAGTCTAATCTTTGATATGTCACAGGGTTTTTCTCAAACTCCCTCAACTGCAGGATGGAGTAATGATACCTGGCAAGTCAAGTCATTAGAATTTTGTGAGGATCCAATAAGAATGATATACAAGATTTCTGTTGGTTTTTATTCTTATAAAATACTATTTAATAAATAGAGGGTGTGGTTTGGCAGCAAACACCTGAAGAGGGTAATCCTCTACCTTTATATCATAAGCAGTGTTATAAAGTTGTTACATCTCTAAAATATAATACAAAAACATGTATTAACATATGGTGTAATGGGTAGCAAGTACAAGATCACAAAACATTTTATCCTAAAAAAAAAAAGATTTCTGCAGTAGAGAGCATTCACAAGTAATATAAAGACAGAATCAAATTTTAAAATTGGATGGCATTGATATTGCAAATTTGTACTGAAGTTAAGTACCTGGCTTTAATTCTGAATATTAGTATGTGTTACCTCTAACTTTGGTTAAACATTGGAGAATTGTTAAAATATATGTGTTGTATATTATATGGCACTTAATATATATATAATATATATTATGTTATAATACATATATTTTAATTTTTCCTTCATTTGTGAAATAGAATACCATTGAAATTAGTTTTCCTATCTCTTCCATGTTGACAAAATTATTGTATTTTAATTCAAATTATATCTGAAAGGTTTGTCCCCTTGATATTTTTTAGTTAAGCATTAATTATAGGGCCTCCCATGGTGGCGCAGCCATTGAGTGCTGGGCTGTGAAGCTGACGCAAGCCTCTGCAGTGCCGGTTCATCCCTGGCCGCAGGCGAGGGTCCCACATGGTGCGCAGACCTCTCCTGCCGCCCGCTGCTCCCCTCAGCAGTGTACTTCGGTCCTTCTGCCTGTTCTGTTCCCTGCTCTGGTGAATTCTCTCACCCTCCCTCACTTCTACTGTACCCACTGCTTGTGTGTGTAAATAAATAAACAAATAAATAAATAAATAAATCTAGAGTCGTTTCTATTTAGAAATATCAAAAACTTAAGTCATAGTAAGGTGGCAGAAAAACTTTCTAGGACATATTTATATACAATCATATTAAAGATATAAAAAGTATTCTCTTTTATTTCCACTTACCATCATCTTAAGAGATTAAAATATAGATATATTTGAACTTGATTTGGGGAAAATTAAATGCTTGAAAAGAAAGAATACAAAGAATCTATCTGGCTTTTAAGAGAGATGGAGGAGAGAAGGGAACTAGGAATTGTTTTTATAGTTGGGAACTACATTTGTTTTTCTATTCATCCATATAAAACCCTTCCTAGAAATGTCCCATCTTTCATAAAACATTAGTTTTTTTGGTCTTTTCCAATACCATACAAACTCAGAAACATGGCATAATTATAGGTTGGTATTAAATTAGAAAGCTACGAGTGGCCACCTGTTAAACATTTTTCTAAAAAAAATAAAATCGATATTTCTCGGAGACTTCAGTTAGGAATAAGAAGGTAGCTATTTTCCTTACTATGATTTATTTTGAATCTTGATTTTTTTGATCTGCATATCAATAGCCCTAAAGTTTTAGGTAGAATTTCTTTAAAATGAGTGATGAAATTATAAAATGAAATTGCTTTATTAAAGGTTAAAAATCCAGGGTAATGATTTTTCATTTTGCTTACAAAGTACATGAAGTATAATTTTAATTCTAAATATCTCAGATTAGAGCATTACGCTCACATTAATTAAATATGACATGCATATCAATAATCATTAGTAAAAATCAACAAGTATTTGCTTATTTTTAAATTATGTTCACATTCAAAATAAAGATGAATTTTATTAACTATGTAAATATTTTATCTCCTTAGTGTATTAAGTGACATTATGCCATTCCTGTAATAATTAGTTGATGTGCAAAATCATTTCTTGTTTTTGAAAGCTAAAAATTGAAATCTAACTTGAAGTTTTCAGCTATTTTTTTTAACTTTTTTTTTAATTGAGGTAATATTACTTTATACTTGTTTACAATTTGGAAGGCTAGAGCCCTCCCTTCTGGTGCTGTTACCATAACATTCTTACAACTAAGGCACCATAGTCCACTACCATAGTCCAGCAAAGTCACCTTTATAAAGTATATTTAAGTACTTCGGAATTCATATTTAAAAATGATGTTGTCATACAAATGTATGTTTTTACAGATTCCAATTTCTTTTATGCTTAAATTTAAAAAAATCTGTTATGATATACTGATAGTTTCCTTTGAAATTAAAATCTCCCAATAAAATTGACATATACAGATATATTCTAATTCCTGTTTTTTCTTTAGACATTTGCTTTGTGCCTAAGAAGAAGGTGATTCTGGCATCTAGAGAACTCAAATATTAGAAATATCACTTAATCCTTTAAGGGGATATGTCCCCGTTCTTCTAACCAGTCCATGTTAAATAAAATTTATGGCAGAACAAGATCTCTCTGAGATTCAAAGGAATTCTAAAATAGACATGTCAGCATGATTTTTTGACAGAAGTACAAAGATGACAGCAGAAGCATCAGCTGTCTGAGCTAATACACAAGTCTAAATTTGATAATGTCTGCATTTTTGACATCCTGGGTTAGAGTCCTTGGGATAAAGGTGTGAGAAAGAGAATCTTTGATCACTGTCTCTGGCATAGAATCATCCACAGGATGGGCACTTCAGAGGGCAGTTGTGATTAAAAAAAAAAAAACTGAATCCTGATGAGGGAGCAAACTCTTTAATCTCTGCTCTTGCCATTTTTCCTAGTTCCTAATACATTTACCTGTTCCTTGCAACTTTCTCTTTTCTCTATTATTTTTTCCCTTTTCTTCTTTTCTTTTATGTATTCATTAAGCTATGCAATTTTCATTTTTATTGATTTTTATTTAATTTTGTTTGACTCAGGATAAAACAAAAAGCAAGTCTTTTTTTTGGATCTTATATCATATTGGAAAATAAACAATAAAATAAATTTAATAAGTATATCACATTATACATTAAACAAGTGATTTATTTTTATTTTTATTTATGAATATAATAACTGGGGTGTAGGTCAGAGGTGTGGAGAGGTGAGAGGATTCACCAGAAACAGAGTGGGGAGAAGAACAGGCATATCTACTGAAATACGCTGCTGAGGGGAGCAGTGGACAAGGCAGGAGAGGTCTGCTGCACCATGTGGGTTAGTTACCTGGCTGGGTATCAAACTCATGCCACAGTGACTGGCAACAGCTTGATAGCACTGAGACTCCAACCCCTGCGCCACCAGACAGGCCTGATAAGTGATATTTTTATAAAGAAATTGAGTAGGAAAATCTTAAATGTGGAAGTGGTCTGAATTTTTAAAAAGATTAGACAAGGTAAGCAACATTGTGAAAATAGCCTTTGAGATGTGGCATGAAGCAGGCAAGTTAAGTCTTTTCAGAGTGATCCAAGCAGAGGATGGGCAATGTAAAGACTCAGAGAAAAAGGTAGTATAATGAACAATAGGGCACCTAGAAACTTACAGATCTCTGTAATGCCTTTAGTTTTTAATCTGAGATTGGAGTTTCTAGAGTGTGTGTATATGTGTGTTTGTGTGTCTGTGTGTGTGTTTGTGTAAGTAAGTGTGTAAGCTCACAGAACCATTTGATTAAAAAAAAATTGAACTACCTGGTAGAAAACAAGAAAACAGTCTCCTTCTTTCCTTGCAAAACTCAAAAACTGAAATATCTGTCTTTCCACTGGAGTATCTCTGAGAGCTATGAATCGGGGATCATGAGAACCATGGCTGTATGAAGCTACCTGGAAATTACTAGTATAGGGGCACATTTTCCCAGAAATCTTACTTCTTTTTTGCTATTCTGCTACCATTCAGCTCACAAGTCTATTGTTAAGGCAATGAGCCTGAAAAGAGTGGAGAAAACATTGAAGAATGCAGTTCACCAAAAACATTATGTAGATTCATTTTAAATGGGATGAAATTAGAAACATAAGTTGTCATTTTGTCTCATGTGCCTCCTCTACTGTATCCTCACATCTCTTTCCACATAAGTACTCCTAATTTTATAAAGGTTTTGTAGAGATCAGGAAAAACAAAACAAAACAAAAATGATGCCTACAAATAATGAGCACAATTAGGATGTTTACAAAATTTTATCTGATTGTCAATGCCCTCTATCTGCTGGTAATTTTGCCTTGAGTTTATTCCCTCCCACAAGGGAAAGTAACTCAGATAGAAAAAACATAGCAGGAAACCCTTAATTGCTTATTCATTGCCTTTTATTTTCTTATGTAGGCTTTTGTAAACCTTATTTTGTCCATAGTATATTAAATATAAATTGCTACTGCTAAATTAGTTTGAAATAGAAAAGATAAGCTGCATCAATAAAACCCTAAGGAATAATCATGTGGGCTGACATGGTGCCATCTGAAATGAGTACAGCACTCTACCTTAGGAACAGAGAATTCTTCAGTCTTACTGGTTCTCTCATGCAGTAGGATGCTATGTAAGTGAGGACTAGAAGTAAAAACTGATTCTTCAATTCATACTTAACCTTAACTGAAAGACCATACATGAAAATGACATTTTTAATATTATTTGAACTTTTTGAGTATTTTGATAGTAGGTGAGTGAATTAAAAAATATTTCTGCCAAAGAAAGGATCATTATAAATTAGTGCATTTCTTATCCTAGCTGAGACTCAGTGTTTCATTTGTGAATTTTAATTGTATTGTGAAGAGTTGGGAAATGTGATATTTTGTTTTGATAAATTGTTTTAAAAGTTATTTTTTACTTGAAGCTACCTGGAAAATGTATGTTTAAGAAGATAAAAGAGAATAGAAGAAAATACCAGACCTAAGCCCTAGTCATGAAGCATTTACCAACATAAGAATGGATTTAAGTGCTAAGATATGAAGTATTGCACTTAATTTCATCTACACCAATGATTCCAGAGAGACCTGATACAGTGGCCCTAATTATTTTCTGAAATGTTCTTATAAATCTAATAGTCTTTGAAAAGAAATCAAGTATGGTATGATGGCTATATTTATTAGGAAAATTTAATATCCTATCCTATAGTATTTTTCAAACTTCCTCAATTTTAAAGGTAGCATGTCTAAATAAATTTTTCTAAATAAGGGGTGATACAAGTTAAGGATAAATAAGATAATGCTGATCAATATGACATTAATTAATATATAATAGGAAAATAAATAATATGGATAACTACTTATAAGATAAAATCATATCATAACCATTCACATTAGTGTATGATTTCACAGAGATAATTTGATAATGATACCTCAGACTATGGTGCTTATTACGATTGTACAATCTACAGCATAAGTATTTTAAATATATCTACTTATATCTTGGATACTTTTATATTTGGAATTACCTAAGCTTTCATTTACCTCTTAGACCATATTTTAACTACATTGTTAAGGACAGCAAATAATCCAGTAATTATTATTATATTCATTAAAAGTCAAACAGAATGAGTACTCTCACTGTTACTTCTGTTTGGACACTAATTACAAAAATTCTAAGTTAAACTGTTCTTGTTTTCATTTAATGACATTTTAAAAATCTTACTTTGTCATACTTTTCATGTCTCCGTTTCTTACTAATTTAAAAGTATTGTTGTAAAATCCCATGAGATGATCATGAAATACAAAAATTTCTGTAGTGATAATCCACAGATAAAAACTGTTATTTCCTAAAAGTGTGTTGATAATTCAGTAGAATTCAAGAGTATTTACTGAGCATCTGGTATTCTCTGATCATAATTAATTTGCTAACCTATTAGAACTAGTACATCATTAAAATTTCTCTAGATTAACTCTCTCTCCACCATTCAAACAATTCCCTCCATCTGTTTCCCTCTCATTATTTAGAAACTATCTTGAGTGTATTAACAGAATTTTGATTTTATTAACTATTCAATTCCATAATCCTCAGTGATCGAATTTCATTCCAGTGCTCCAATTAATTTGTGTCTTCAAGGATCATGAGTGTCTTGATATTTTCAAAAGCCAACAGAAATTATATACCCTTTTGACATCATAGATTCTTTTGTTGGAAAATTTTTCATAGTTTTGAATATTTTCCACACCTTCTTCTCTTATTCTTCTTTCCACTTTTTTTCCCCCCTTAGAGGGACTCTTTGTCTCCAGCATTTATCTTCTTCATTCTATTCCTTTGTTTTTGTTTTTAACTCTAAGTGCTTCTTAGCTTCAGGCATTGCTCCTATCTTTATAATATCTCTATTTCTAGCATTCTCTCAGTATTTTCAGATTAGTTGTACCTAGAGTCATTTGAAATTGCATGTTTTTTTTAAATAATTAGGTTTCTAGTTTTAGAAGCAGGGATCTCCTTTACCAATTTTATGGAAATCTTTCTCTAGTCCATACTTAAAAGAATGATCTTCTAGTCAAATAAAACACAGGTAATAAGACTCCTGTGTTTGAGCTTTCAGTCAAATAGAGGGTGGGAAACAAAATTTATAAGGTGACATTATTTTACTTTCACAGTTAGAACAGAGTCATGTTAGAGTTAGAACAGGAATAATGAGGGAAGCAAATTAGCCTCTTCTCAACACAAAATAGATAGAGAGAAATACCTGCTTTTCAGAATATGCAGGCACTAATTATTCAAGTACCAAAAGGCAAGACTCTTGAGAGCCTCCTACCCCCTTCTAAAAGGAGGAAGGTTAAATTCCAGAAGTGCGTTCAATTCCTGGAAGTGCTTGATGCCATTCAGAAATAAAGACAAAATTGGCAGCAAATTTAAAAGGAAATAAAATTCAGCATTATATAATCATGGATAGATACAACAATTAGCTTAGAGTGTTCTGCTTAGAATCAGTGTTTAAAGCAGTCATAAGCCACATTTGCTAAAACTAAGAAAAGTTTTACATAATCAAAGACACAGATGAGGTTGGATTTAATAAAATTAAGAGATAAGTGCATAAAATGAAGACCTTACATGTAAGATTATTTATAGATAATAGAAATAATAATAATAATAATAAACAATTCTATTACAGATAATGTCTGTCAGGCATGGTATAAACTCATTTGACTCATAGACCGTAGGCACTATTATGATGTTGTTAGGGGGAAAAGGCGGTCCCAAAGCTAATTCCATACAGGCTTTGTGGACTCCACCCCCACCCCAGGTCAAAGCCAAAGACACTGGGAACTCCAAATCCCATCACCACCAAAGGGAAGGTGGCTGGGACCTGAGGGTGGGGTTAAGCAGCCAGGTGGATACAAAAGGCAGACACGTGGGCTTTGGGGCTCTCTCCATTTTGGGGCGCTCGGCCAGCGCGGAGCCTCCGGCCAGCTCTGGGAGTGACTTTGGGTTTCCAGGTCGTCGGATCGGTAGGACGCATTAAAGACTTTATTTCCCTATTTTCTCCCTGAGTTGTACATTTTCCTTATTTCCTTTCCTCTTGTAAATAAACCTTTTATTAACCCTTTTGTGTGTGTCTGTAGTAGAGTATTCATAAGTCCCTTTAAAGCGCGCGGGTGAGGACCCACAGCCAGGAACCCGTTTAATATCGGGGTTGCTCTATAACAATGTGAGTGATGGTCTTATTTATACACATAGATTATTTAACTAATTTGGATTACCCAAAATCTGTGCTTAACACGCAGAAAAGTGGAAATAGGAAGAAAGGGTGATATGTGTAATTATATTGCAACTAAGTTTTCTCAATTATGCTGATTTCAACCTGTCTTCTACAACTTTGTAGGTTTTTCTTTTTTACATTTTAATTTATTTGCTACACTCCTTATCCAAGAAACATTATTCTTTAGAAAAGGTCAACAGTAGTGACCGTATCTATCACAAATAACCATTAGTAAGAAGAATGTATTATTCAGATTTATTATACTTCATATATATTTATTACATCATACATGTTTACAAACATGTGAGTGTAGCTGTATGTATATATATGTGTGTGTGTATATATGTGTGTGTATGTATTTCCATTATATTTGTTTTATAACATTGCAGTTATAAATTAGCATAATCGGGCCTCCCCTGGTGGCGCAGCAGTTGAGCGCTGGGCTGCAAAGCTGCCCACAGCCTGTGCAGCGTCGGTTCGATCCCTGGCTGCCGGTGAGAGTCCCACATGGCGCGCAGACCTCTCCTGCCACGCCCGCTGCTTCCCTCAGCAGTGTATTTCATCTGTCAGCTTGTTCTGTTCCCTACTCTGTCTCTGATGAGTTTTCTCACCCTCCTGCACTTCTGACTGTACCCAGTGCTTGTATAAATAAATAAATAAATCTTTAAAAAAAAAAAAAGAAATTGACATAATCTTGGTGACTTAAAAAGAAAGGGTTATTTTATAGCTTTTTAGGTCAGAAATCTGGCACAGGTTCAGTGGGCTAAAATAAATATGCCTGTGCCTGGGTGGTGGGTATGTAACAGGGTGGTCCCCAGGAAAGGGGGAAGTTCCAGGTTCCCTGCCCCACCCAAGGGAGGGTGGAGCTGAGCAGGAAGAGGAGAAGCTGAAGAAGAGACTGAGGAAGGAAGCAGGATGGAGCCAGGAGACCTGGAGGAGGCACATGGAGCCTAGAGACATATGAAGAAACTGCACTTGTCTTTTGGTAGTAGTCTGGGTGACACAGATGTGGGTGAGACCTGTGGGGAGGTGACAATGGCAGCTTTTATCTTGATGTTGATTTTGCTCTTTTCCTTTTGGGCTTGTCCAGTTGTTTGTGACCCTTTTCTGTGGGTCCCCACTGGAAGATGCTTTAGACTTGTAGCAGGCTTTGGGGCCTTGCTCTGGGCCAATCCCATATGGATGGACTTTTACCCATGAGGGGACGGGTAACTCTGGATGCTTCATTTAGAAACTAGACTCTTTGCCTTACCTGTATTGTTTCCTAGTTTTATTAAAGTTCCTTCCCATTAAAGTCTCCTATGTTTTGTGTTGATGCGGCGGATGGCAGAACCCATGTAGAATAGGCAGGTTTGCGGGGTTTTGGGCTGCCCCTCTCCCTGTCCTATAACAGGTATACCTCTAAAACATTCAAATGTCATAAACCAGTGATATCCCAATAAAAAGATGAAAAGAAAGGAGGGGAGGGTGATCAAGGGGAAGGGTGAGGAGAGGGAGGGCATCAGCCTCCCTACCTTCACAGAACCTCTAGAGGAGAATCCATTTTCTTGGCTTCTCCAGTTTCTTGGGACTGCCCACATTACTTGGCTCATGGTCGCCTTTCTGTATCTTCAAAAACGAGCAAAATCTCATTTGTCTCACCATTTTCTAGCAGTCGTATCTGCCTCTAACCCCAACTGGAAAATATTCTCTACTATTAAGGACACGTGATTAGATTGGGTCTGCCTAGGTAATTCAGAACTGTCTCTCCTTGTCAAATTACATAACGATCTCATCTGCAAAGATTATCTTGTCATGTAAGATAACATGATCACAGTTTTTGAGTATTAGGAGCCGAATGACTCTTGGAAGTCATTTTCCAGTCTACCAGACACACAAAAAAATTAGATGACAGAAATGCCATTACACTTCTCATAGGTTTATTTTATTTTATTTTCTCCTGAAATAAAAGTAATATCTGCTATGTTGTAGGGAACAGTCTTGAGGAAAATAGAGTGTTATCTGCATGTATATGTGTCTAGGAGATGGAATTGTGTGGACAGGGGGTATAAGAGTATGCTGGGCTCAATGAGATGGAGATAAAGACTGTGTTTGAAAAAAGTTACTGAATATTCCTTCAAAAAGTCAGATAAAGGTAAAAAGTTGTACTAAAAATAACCCTCTTTCTTTGGTTTCAAAATCATATCAGTGACAGAGGTGGTTGAAAGTCTGATATCCCATAGACCCCTGTTAGTTACTGCTGAGGCATTTTGTGGGTGGTGCTGGAGCACAGATTTAATCTCTCCGCTAAATCATATATACATTATTTCTCCATCAATGATATTTTTAAATTTAGTTTTGGCTTATAATATAGAAAAAATATTTTATTTATTAAAAACAAAAAAGAGAGATGCTACAAAACTATGTTGTCTGTTTTATATCACTTGAATTGGTTATTTGGATCAAGAATGTTATTATTACTGTTATTTAGTTAGTTTTTTTTTTAAGGTTTATTTTATTTATTTATGCATATAAGAAATAGGTATAGGCCAGAGGTATGGGGGATGAGAGGATTCACCAGAGACAGAATGGGAAGCAGAACAGGCAGATCTACTGAACTACACTGCTGAGGGGAGCAGCGGGCGAGACAGGAGAGGTCTGCTGTACCATGTGGGTCGCTCCCTGGCTGGGGATTGAACTGATGCCACAGTGGCTGGCGATAGCTTGATAGCCACAAGGGAGGCCCTTAACTAGTTAGTTCTAATACCAAAGATAGTTTTATCCTTTCATTCATTGATCAGTGCTAGTTTGATAAAAGAAATAATGTTAAAACACTTTTGAACACTTCTTGTGGCAAAGATAAATGTGTAGTGTCATTTCCAGTTATTTTTTTTTTATTGTCATTTCCGTAAGTTCTGTCTTATAGTGTAATTTTGGAGTTAGTAGTGAATTAGTGATGAAACAATATAACTAAAAATCTCACTACGTGTGAACCTATACCCCCTCCAATTACATACAGAATTATAAGCTAATGTTACCTCAAAAAATAATACAATTAAAAAATAGAATAAATATATCACTAAAAATACCAGCACCCCTTTTTATAGAAATGGATAACAGCTATTTGCAAGACTAGATTTTAAAGACTGTGATTCCCCAAGAAAAATGACATTCTGATGTCATTGAAGTTTACCCATGAGCCTAATCTTTCATTTTTCTTTATCGATTGCAAGTGATGGGCTATATTGCATGTTCTACATTTTTCAGTAATATACACTTTTTAACCATCAGAATTCCTTTGCTTTTTGGAGTCTGCTAACTTGGTAACACACCTATCACTCTTATTGATACAAGTAATGTTTTTCTGCAATGAATGATTTCAGCTACTTGGTACAGTTAGACTTAAGTTCTTTTGCTAGTCTAACTTGCCAATTCATACTCCAGAGAGATAGATAGTGTAGTGAAGAAGATTTAGTGAGACAAGTCATTTTTCCTCTCTGGACTTTTCGTACATAAAAGTCTTGTCGGTTTGACATTTGCTACTTTTGCTTTATGATTTTGCCCTATTTTCTGTCTTCCCACCCATCTTTATCAAACTACTGAAATACATTTTACTAAGTACTCCAGATGGAGCAGTGGCATATTTTGCTCTTGGATAGAAGCTAGGAAAATTGCCAACTACCTATTCTTTTTATAGTCCCATATTTTGAACATATTGTATAATTCTAGACATGCCTATAACTGTCTTATTACTAATTGTTTATGATTTTTTCCCTGAAATTTCCAATCCCACAATTGAGTTATTTAGAATGCATAAAAGAATAGTAGACACTGAAAAATACTTGCTGGTGATGAGTATTTGTTCACACTTTTAGTGTATCAGTACAGGATACTTTCATTTTAACACAGAAACCACAGTAAACTCAAAAGGAGCCTTTCATTTTTCACTTGCTTTGAATTTACTATACAATGTAGAATGTCAGTAAATATTTAGAGAATGAAAGAATGCACATATGTTGTTTAATATGCGTAGTTGCTTTAGAGATTAACGGGGTGCTGACTGACTATAGAGCAATTCTGTATTTCAGTTTTTATTCATTTAAGAAATGTTGGACTTCAACTTTCATTAATGGCAGACAAGATACTTTGGATAAACCCTCCCAACCAGAACACATAGAACGCATGTAAGAGGTATCATTGTTGTAATATGTCACCCAGAGAAGATCCAAAAGATGGAAATACATAGGTGAGTCTGCAAAGAAAGTTTAACAGACAAGAGGATGAACAATACATTAGACAACTTTGCAGTAATTGGAGTATTAAAATTAAAGTGCAGAGCATAATGAGTTAGGGAGAAACAAAGGTTACCTAAAAAGCATTCACATTTTAACTTGGAACTATGATATACTGCAGCTGGAAATAAATATGAATTAGATTATCACTTGTTTTCTTAGAGGGGAAAATAAGGAGACATAACAACTATTTGCACTGTAGTATATTAGAATGGATTCTGGATCAGATGAAGGTCATTACTGGAAAAATGGAGAAATCTAAAAAAACCCTACAGTTTAGCTAATAGAATTGGGCCAATGTTAAACCCTTAGTTTATTGGTTGTATTGTGGTTATTAAAAGTGCCATTTTGCTAATCAAGTCATATTGAATTTTCTGTATTAACATCACAATCATTAAGAAAAAATAGGTTGTGAAGTATGTTGATACTAAGCACAGTAATCAACAAAAAGAAAAAGCAACACCATAACTAAAGGTGACTATTTCATAATAATAAATGTTTCCATTCTCTTGGAGAATATAACAATTCTCAATTTGAATGCACATACATATAATACAGTAAAGAGAAAAAAAATTGAAATTCAAAAGAAATACCAAATGTAGAAATATTTACCAAATATAGAAAGAAAGACACAATGATGAGAAGATCAAAGGATAATAAAATGAATATGCAATGCAGAGAATCAAAAAAGAATTTGGTTGTTTATAAACAATCAAACATAACAATAAAATAAGAACAATTACATAGAATGAATGTCAGAATTTAAAATGTAAATATCATACAGATCCAGAAATATTAAGACATAGATTTTATTGACATCTTCACAATAATATACTTGAAAATGTAGGGAAAATGGACACATTCCTAAAAACAAAAATAACTTACCAGAACTTACACAAAGTAAAAGAAAAAGAGCCCTATTGTTATTAAATGATTCAAATCCAAAATAAAACCTATCTGCAATTAAATCCATGCTGAAATGACTTCACAGTATTTTATTTAGTGAAGATATAACATCATTATTGTAAAAATATTTGGGGGAGATTAGAGAAAGGATTGTTCATGTCTTGATTTATTTTATAAAATCATAAACTCGATTCTGAAATATAAAATGGATGTTATGAGAAAGGGAAATTGCAGTCTTTGTTACAGAAGTGTAGTCAAAGATTATAAATAATATATAAGTAAATATAGTACTTTAAAGGGACAAAATCTTTTCTGTGATAAATATGTGATAAGAAGAAATTTCTAACTCATACTAAACATGTGTAAGCTTCTTAAAATGTTTAATCTGACCAATAAAGTTGATCGAATATATCTAGTGCAAAATAGTATACTTTTTTTTTTTTTTTTAAAGATTGATTTATTTACAGAAGAACCAGGGTACAGGTCAGAGGCATGGGAGGGTGAGAGAATTCAACAGAGACAGAGTGCGGAGCAGAACAGGCAGACGTACTGAAGATACTGCTGAGGGGAGCATTAGGCGAGGCAGGAGAGGTCTGCTGTGCCATGTGGGTGTCTCCCTGGCTGGCTGGGGATCAAAACCGCGCTGCAGAGGCTGCCAGTAGCTTCATGGGGTGGCGCTCAACCCTCTGTGCCACTGGGGAGACCCGCAAAATAGTATACTTCAGTGAAATATCAGCTTCCCTTTTGTAATAGAGAATATGGACGATACATCTGACTTTTTGAAATACATTTCAAATGTGTTTTTGAAAAAAAAAAAACTATTGTAATGCTTTCTTTCATAGGTATTTATAGTTACTACAATATAACAGAGATTACATTTTTTGAAATACATTTGAAATGTACTTTTGAAATAGTATCTCCTGTTTCACATGATATCGTGAAACTTTAAACTCACCCAACCAATATATGACATAGGTCCTCTCCTTCTCAAGCTGATAAGACTTTGAAGTTACCATAACAAATGGAATACAGGAAAGGTGATATTTTTTCTTACATTTTAAATGGACAGGATTATTAGGAAAATGAGAAAGTTAAGAGCAGCACCTGGGTTGAACCAGTGGGCAGAGGAATGCTGCTGCTCCTTTATAAGGGGAAAAGTTTAGTGAAAAGAAATGCCTGTGACTACAGACGGGCAGGAGAGCTGCTAAAGTGATATTTTATGAATCTCAAAGACAGGTCATAAAAAAGTCATGTATTTTTTTCCTTGATGTTTTTATGTTTGCTCTTGGAATGCACCACCCTGCTACCAGCCTGTTCAAGTATGTCATGGAAAAGATTATGAAGGGAGGAAATGAAATCCTGAGCTGCAGTCCAGCCCAGCCATGTGCAGCTGAGCACTGCTCCAAGTTGTTAAGTGGGTGAGACAATTTGGAACTGGATCCCTTAGATCCCCTTCACACTGTACAAACACAATGTACATTACCAAAAGAAATACCATTAGGGGCCTCCCTGGTACTGCAGGGGTTAAAGTCTCAGTGCTATCAAGCTATCACCAGCCACTTTGGCATAAGTTTGATCCCTGCCCAGGGAGCTACCCACATGGCACAGCAGACCTCTGCTGTCTTGCCTGCTATTCCCCTCAGCAGTGTATTTCAGTCAGCCTGCCTGTTCTCTTCCCCACTCTGTCTCTGGTGAATCCTCTCACCCCACTCCCCACATACCTCTTGCCTACACCCCAGTTCTTGTATGCATAAATAAATCTTCAAAAAAAAATGATCAAATTGATAATATCTGGACAAAAACTTAATGTTACTTTAATAACAAGGTAATTTTGTGTAGGTTTTTTTTGTTTTTGAAGATTTATTTATTTATTTATACAAGCACTGGGTACAGTCAGAAGCATGGGAGGGTGAAAGGATTCACCAGAGCCAGAGCAGGGAGCAGATCAGTCAGACTGATGAAGTACACTGCTGAGGGGAGCAGCAGGCACGGCAGGAGAGATCTGCTCACCATGTGGGACCCCCTTGCCCAGCGGCTGGGGATCAAGCTGGGGATCAAACTGGCTGGCGTTGTAGAGGCTGTGGGCAGCTTCGCAGCCCAGCGCTCAACCCCTGCGCCACTGGGGAGGCCCATTTTCTGTAGCTTTTTAATGCAGTAATGGATAGCTTATGTGCAGAAACTAAAAGTCAAAAATCCTGGGGAGAAATAAAACAAATTGTCATAATCACAGATTGGTGCACAGCAAATCCAGAAAAAATATAAATATATTATTAAATTAATAAGATCATTTAATGAGATTGCTGTTATGTGGTCATTTTGAAAAAATGTTTAAATTTGCTAGCTATAAAGAGTTAGAGATAAAATAAGTCAAACCATTCAAATTAGCATGCCATAAATAACTGTCTGAAAATGATAAGATTTCGATAAATCTTATCAATAAGTAAAAGTGAGATGGTATTAATGCCTAGCAAAGCTCTAAGCTTTAAAATAGGAACATTCTGCATAGTGGTTTAATATACGGAGCTCTGTGTATGTTTATTTGTAAGTTGACCAGCTTATACCCAACAAACTGATAACTTCCTACTTGTCATCTCTCAGGTTGCTGCTATTTACATAGAGTGGATTAACAATAATATCTTGTGCTGACTTAGTAAAACATAAACAGTCTTTTCAGATAACTTATTTCTAAACTACTCAAAAATTCTGCAAGTCAACTAAAATCTTGAAAGCATATTTTGCAAGTGTATTCTTATTTTTAGATATGACTGTTTTGACATCTCTCTCAAATTTTAGAATAATACCATCTAGGAAAGAAAGTGAATATGCTTCCCCTGGGATGTTTGCTTTTATTACATAAAACTGTAAAAGTGTTCATTCCCTTATTGAAAACAACAGTGACAATTTTGATAGCAGGGTAAAATAATCTTGAAAAATTTACAGATTCTTCAAATTTTCACATTTTATATTCATAGTTTACTCAAATTACTCACACAATAATATCTAAATAGTAGCAGTTTTGTATTGTTGAAAAATTTACATGTAGGGACTCAGGAGACCTGACTTTTCTCCCATTTACATGTTATGAATTGATCATTCAACTTGTAATGCTTATTATTTAAGTTCTGAATATGAATAATATCTATGCACGATATTGTGAGACTAAAATGAGATCTGGTTAGTAAAAAAAAGTGTATGGACAATAATGGACTAAATTACTTGTAGTGCCCTAAATGAGTATTATAAAGTTCATACTGTATTTATTGACACTATTGTACACTTAAAGTACTTTTTAGAGTAAATTGCTTTAAATATTGGTATGATAGACAGATTTAAAGATAAATTGAAATATAACCTAGTGTTAACAGCATGGAAAATGGAAGAGTAGGAAGTTGCAGATGTTATTCCCGCCACTATAATAATCATGAATCTGGAAAAAGCTATGAAAAGTTAGGATTTTTGGTAAACTGTAACCTGATCACATACTCATGGCAGCCAAGTAAAGTCAGTGCGATGAAGGGAGAGGCTGGTAAATTTTAGTAAAAAGGCAATGTACATTTTCCTATCCCCATTTTTCATATTTTCTGAAATTATGGGGGTAAGAGACCACATTACAAGGGTAGATAGTAAGGATTTGGAATTTTATGATTTGGTTCTTGTAGTGGGGCCCTGTGAGCACATTTGATTTGTCTCCTGAAGAATTGCTTCTCTAGAAGCATCTAGAAGAAATTTTTTGATCTAACTATTTAAGGAAATCTGGGTCAGATAATAGACTTGAGTCCAAATATAAGATCCACTTCAATGACCACACACGAAAGAAATGCAAACTTTGCCAAAATAATATTGAAAATTATTATAAGAATAGATGACTGCTGGATTCTGTAAAAAATAAAAGTAATCCCCAAAGTAGGGGAAAATCTGATTTCCAAAATTTTGTATATGAATTACATTATTACAATACTCAAAATGTTCTGTCCTAAACAAAAAAAAAAAAAATTACAAAGAAACAGGAAAATAAAGCTTATACATAGGAAAAAATAACTTGAAAAAGTTATCCTGAGGGAGTCAGACATTAAAATTATTAAAAAAAGGCATGAAATCAGCTGCTTTAACAAACTAAGGGAAACCATATACAAAAAACTTAAGAAAATCAGAACAATTTATAAATAGTCAATATAAAGAGACATTAAAAAGGAGTCAGCTAGAAATTCTGAAGCTGATAAGTACAAAAGCATATTTTTTTTTAATTCAACAAACTTGAAAATGAGGCAATTGAAATTATATGGCTTGAGGAATGGAAAAAACAGAATGAAAATGTGAGGAACCTATGGGATGCCATCAAACACATTAACATGGGAATACCAAGTAGAGAGAAAAGAAAGAAAAAATATCTAAAGAAGTAATGGTCAAAAAATGCCCAATTTGATAAAATGCATGAAACTACATACCGAAGAATTTCAGCAAACTGTGAGGATAATCTGAAAGAGATCCAAGCTGAGACACCTTATAATCAAAATTTGAAATTCAAAACAACAAAAGACAATCTTGAAAAGTAGCAAGAAAGAAGGCACATACCATCTAAATGGGATACTTGGCAAGACTGACAGTTGTTTTCTTACAGAGATTGCATGATTCCATTCACATAAAATATTTGGAATAGTCAAATTCAAAGGGACAGACAGTGCATTAAAGGTTACTAGGCACTGGGGTAGAAAGATGAGGATTAACTGTTTAAAGGGTATAGATTTCTGTTTGGTTGATGAAAAATTTTGAAAGTAGACATTGGTTATGCTTTACAAAATCATGAATGCAATTAATGCTACTTCATCTTACACTAAAAAAGTAGTTCAAATGTCAAACTTAATATTATATATTTATTTTACCACAATATCTAAAATATATAATTAGAATTCCTCCATTATGTTTGAGTTAGTTTTCTAAAGTTATTTTAAAATAGAAATTTGCAATCTAGTGTTTTCAAATTCATGATTGAACTTACTAACCAGTTTATAAAACTATTTTAAAACTATTACTTTTTATTCTCGTCATTTTTAAAATCTCAATTCAATTTTACTACCCCAGTGAGTGGCTGAATATGAAGGCTGTTTTAGAAACACTTTTTAACACACAACTTTACTGCCCTTGAAATAGGAAATGTGTTTTGTAATAACCAAGATAACTTTTCAATTTCAAGAGCAATACTATCTCAAGGGTCACTCTCTCCATTTGGTTTCCTATTCTCATATTGTTGATTTGAACAGGGAGTTTCTATTGATTTCAAAAGGCTGTGTATAGAGATAGACTATAAAAGGGACTAAAGTCCAAATGGAGGTAGGAGAGAGATTGAGATGATCCGAAATCTGCCTGGTGAACTTACTCAGTTGGAATATGGTTATAGTAATCAGTAAAAGAAAGTTTATTTCCACAAATAAAAACTGTCCAAATGATTTCCTGCATATCAATGTCTTTCACAAAATATGTTAATAAAGTCAGGTTAGCAGCTGTTTGTCTTTTCTTTCCATCTAAGCTTCTTGTTTAAAATTTAGATAACTAAATATACCTGTGTGCATGTGTTTTTCTTTTATGCCATAGACCCTCTAATGGCCACCCAAATTCAGAAGTCAATAACCCACATGAACATAAATGGTAGACTTTAAGTTCAACTACTATAAATATAATTTATTAATGGGTAAGTTGATGTTATTTTAATTCACATTATTTAAGGCAGTTTGGAATTGCACTACATGTCTGCTTTTCAATATTTTTGTGGATATTTATTTTAGGTAATATTCATCAACAAATATAGTTTTACATTATCTCTTCCAATTCTGATGCATTTTATTATATTTGTCCTCAATGCATAGGCTAGATTATTGTATACTGTGGATAGAAGTGATGAATGAGGGCATCAGTTTTTACCACTATGAATAATCTTGGCTGTAAATTTTTCAGATTATCTTTTTCAAGATAAAGTACTTTTCGGTTTCTAATTTCTGAATGTTCTTATAAGGTAAATTTTACCAAATGCTTTCTATGAATATTCAAATGAGCATGTTATCTTTCTTATTTATGTGTTAATATAGTAAATTAGTGTTTAATTTTTGAATGTTAAAACAACCATGTGATCCTTATTCATTAAATTTTGAAATATTTGTGTTTTTATATATGTTAAGTATAGATTATAATCTTATTTTTATTTGAATGTTTACACCTCTAAATTTAATGATTGTTAATATTTGCTAATCGTTGTCTCCAGTTTTTTCTTCCTGCTTTCCTTTTTTCTATCTTCTTTTGGTTGAGTATATACATGATGCATTTTATATCATTTGTTGAATCAAACATAAAAATGCATGTGGTTTTTGTGTTTAAATGAGCAATATGGCTAGGTGGAGAGAGTAGATCACAGAGTATAAGGGAAAAATGGAGATCAGTTGAGTCTTTTTCTGAGATGGCTTGGGTGCGGTCAGGTGGTTTGTTTGCTTCCTTCTTTTTTCAGGAGTGGAAATAAGAGTTTTGTTTTGTCCATATGGTACCTGAGATAATGCCTAACTTGTCAAATAAATGATTCTATATACAAATCTTCTGGTAGAGCTTAATGGAAAAGTCAATGCTAGAGATTTGAAATTGGAGTCAACACATTGTCAATAGCACTGAATTCATTTGAAATCTATGCAGCTGATTTGATCATCTAAGAATGGAGTAATGAGAAAAAGAGAAGATTGTGGTCTAATTTGGCAACTATGTAATTTAAATTTAAATAGACAGGCAGTTTAAGAAGGAAAACCAAATGAGTAGAAGGAAAATACAGGTGAATATGGCATCACCAATGTCAGCAGGAAACAACAATGTTTTTAAAGGGAGTGAATGCTCAAGTGTGAAAATTCTGCCTAAAGGTCAGTTAAGGTAAAGTCAGAAAAATGGCCACAAATAATATAAAGTCATTGGTGACATTGGTAAGATTACTATCTGTATAGTCATCTAGAAAAATCAATTTTGAGTAGATAGGGGAATTAGAAGTAAAGAAATTAGTTACTATAGATAATACATGATTCTTAAAAGAGTGTTTCCATGAAAAAAGGGAACTAGAGTGTTGCATTAAGGGGAATATGGAGTGAATGAAAGTTAGAACCTTGATTTGTTCTGTTTTGTTTTTCTTTGTAGTAAGTGAATACAAGGACTTTGTTATATTAATTACACATGAATAAATTAATTCATGAGCAGATGTTACAGCAGCAGCTTCTTGAGAAGGACAAGTGAGTGGGAGTCACAGTATAGGTGGGTGAGCTGGTCTTTAGTGTGAGGGTTGCCACCTTGGCAACTGTAACTGGAGGAAATGCAGTGAGGGCGGGTCTAGGTTAGGTGAATAGATTGACTTCTTGGCAGAAAAAATGAAGGTGCTCTTGATTGATTGCTTTGACTTTCATTAGGAAGGTTGAGACAGTGTCATTAGCTCTGGCAGGTAAGGATTTTCAGAAAATAGCCCTGGAAGTTTGAGGTTTGAGAAGATATGAACTACTTGCATCAAAATATGGGAGAATTTACAGGCAGAGTTGAGAGCCTGATGAATTCAGAGAGACACACAGTGTGGTTATGTGATAGTTCTCAGGCAATACTCACCTGGTACCAGCACCACATAATTAACAACTTGATTCAAAACAATTTTGGGAGTTTGTTACTATAGAAAAGAGAGGGATGTGAAAGAAGACACATTAAGGGAGCTTTTGAAGGATACTTTTACTAAACACAAAGATGCAATATATTCAAGGCCCAAAGAGACACATAGCCACAACATGGTGGGAAGAATGCATGCCCAGTAAGCGGCCCCCTTTGACTATTTTGATATGGATTGGGAGGACAAGGAAACTTCTACACTGACAACTGAGGTGGACAGCCGGATCTAGCAGAAAGTGCACTGTGTTGGGATAGATAACACTAATAGAAACGAATACAATATAAAATAATGGCTTATATTTAGTCTCTGTGAAAAGCATTACACTAAGCCCTTAACTCACTAAGTTTCCAAGCTTGTTTATCTCATATCATTTTCATACCACACATTATCATTACTCTTTTTGTTTATGTTTCAGATATTGTTTCTTCTTTTTAAATAGGAAATTAAGACTAAGAGAGATTATTAACTTGCTGAGAGCCAAAAATTCTGTAAAATATGGAGTTTAAAAAGTCACTGCTCAAGTTTCTATTTCTCCATGTGTCATAGCAATGCTGCCATATCCTTTTGTCTCTAATCTGATCTTTAATTTTGTGGAAAATTGCCCTAAGGAATTTGTAGCTAGGGAGATGAAAAAACTCTAATTACTTTGGAATATATGGATGACACTTTAGTTAATGCTTTGAGATTATACTTTAAAATTCACCATTTTTTTTCTCATTTCACTGCAATTCTTGATAATACAAATTTGGAAAATTTAAATTCATGATTATTATTATAAACATGAATTCTTCTTACTGTAACAGGATCCTGTTCTTAGGGCTCTCAAATAAAAATAATTTGTATGATCATTACAAATAATGAGCTATTTGAGCTGCAGTGGCTCAGTGTCTCAAAATATTTAGTGTTTCCAAAATGTTTCCAAATAACACACAATTCATATAGTATTAAATCAACATAATGTTTTCATAATTAATTGAGGGTTGGTGCCTATGTCCTTGCATTATATGCAATGTGTTATGTAATTTCTTGCATGACACATCAAAGCACTAGATTATAGACTCAAAAGTTAATTAGAAGCACTAAAAGAATGTGAAAGCAAGGAAGTAATTTGTTCTCCAGAAAGCATATATAAAAAACAATCACATGCATTACTCAGTCTTCTTATTCAATTACACTCCTGATTATTATATACAAAATATTATCTATATTTTATATATTAGTATAACATTGTTCTACATTAGTAAAATTTACTGTATTTCTCCCCTCTCCCCCCACTTTGATCTTTATTGAACTTGCCAGAAACTCATACCAGCTACATTACCTTTTAACTCTCTGAAGTTATAATAGAAAGTACATAAACTTAAGTTATTATATTTATTCACACTTTCATTCCCCAGAAATTGCTATAATATTATGTGTGAAGGAATAAATGTCTTTCCTCTCAATTGCATGAGGTTCATGATTTGGGGCTATAAATTACTACCTCGGCATGTCTACTAGCTTATAAAACAGAGTCATGAAGACCAGACTCTCTACAAATTATGCATTGCTAATGTCCTTCAAACAATGATGTACTTAGGAGAATAAATTCTGTTTACCTTGGTCGAAAATTTCCAATAAATGTTATTAATAGAATATCAGGGCTACATAGTCAAGTAAAATGCTTGTGTCAAGTGGAATATATATGAGTGTAACAGAGCTTGGATACGATTGTGATTCTTCATTGCCTACTTAGGTCCCTGAATTATGTTCTTGCCTGCAAATCATATAGAGATTGTACATAGCTAGCTACCTAGCTAAACAGGAAGATGGATAAATAAGAGAGTATTTATTTATAAATAAGAGAGATTTTGAAAGGTATGATTATTCCAAATTAATTTGAGCAAATCTTCAAACATTGTTTCTATATTTTATTGTGCTCAGAATATTCTTCAAAGTGATTTTTTCACAGGCAAAAATTAAGCAGTTAATTTGTACCCATGGCATTCTACTATGGTCTGAAATAACCTAGTATATAGGACTTGAATAGAAAAGTAGAACTATAAATGAACAGCTTTATTTCTAATTTATATATATGACATACATGCCTACATAAACATATGTGTATATGCATTTGTATATATACATAATGGGTGGAGTGTGACCAGTTTTTTAAAATTTTTATGATATATGTGATGTATGGAGCACAAGTGACATCCTATGTTGTTCTTACTTATGCATATTAGAACCATTTTTCAAATGTCTCCTTGTTTTCAGATTGTTCTGGTTTTGGGAAATTTATTCATAATTTATGAGTATGGTTCATGTTTAAAGACAAATCCTATGCATTTTATGTCAGCCTAAATTCCAAAACTTTAATTTGTGTAAATAATAACAGAGTAGGACATTTCTACCTAGAAAGAACACCAGATGTTACTGCGATTTGTCAAAAAGTGATGTGATGATTGATCTCAATTATAGTAGTAAAAGCAGTAGGAAATACTTGACATTAGTGGTGATTTCACTATATATATATATATATATATATATATGGCATTGAAAATTTTGAATAAACAGAACTGAAAGAGACATTGAAAAATTGTTTTGTTCTACCTTCCTGCAGGAAATTATCACTTAAGAATCTTATTTACCTTTACCTTTTTCTTTAGAATTGTCTTATCACCTAGGATTTACTGCACAATGTGAAAATCTTTAGTATTCATGCAACTATAGTTGTTATACTTTCGATCATTTTTAAACACCATAATGAAAGTTTTGGAAAAATCCAGCTGGAAATATATCTAAAGTATTTCACTAATGAATATGAAAATTACCTCTACCACTGTGTATGCTACCTGGATGTGAAAAAGTACTTAAATACCAGCTAACTTTTAAGGTAAATTCTCAGGATAGTTCATGATTGCTGTCTTACAAATTTTTGAATTTTTAGTCTGCAATTTTTTAAATATATTAGAAAATAAAAATAGCAAAAGCACGGTCAATTTTAGCAAAGATAGTGACTATAAATGTATGTTTAATTTCTAGGTGATTTCACATTTAGCAAATATGGATAAGAGAATTCATATTTGAAAAAGTGTCCATCCTTGGTAGTCAGTAGAATGAATCTAATGGGTCAAAGATGTTGATTAAAACTTTATTTAGAAAAGTACCAGGTGTTAACCACCAGCTAGGGAATATAGAGCAGAAATTACTAAAATATGTATAAACCTGTGTATGCCATCATCAATTCATAGATACCAGGCTCTTAAACTTGAAGGTGCAGAGAAGTGCTGCTATATGACCTCCTCATCTGGGAGATCTGTTCAGCCTTTGGGCCTGAAGAAGAAGGCAGTGATGGAAATCAGCAGCAGCAACGGCAATAGCAGCAAGGAAAGTGGAGTTAGAGGAAAATAGCATGATCATGATTAGGCTCCATTTTCCTTGTCTGAATTCTCTGTGTGGACAAGACGGGATATTCATAAACCTACTTGATAGTTGCATCTGGTCCTCAATTACCTGCTTAACTGTCTTCATTTGAATAGGACAATCTCCCAACCTGATGAGTTTCAGTGTCAGGAACCTCAAACATTATAGAGAAGATCCTAGAGGGGTAAAGTGATTAGGTGATGATTTTGGTTCTTTTGCTAATTCTCTTTCACCTTGCAGAAATAAATATAAAAGTGTATTTATGAAATACAGATGTGAAAAATTTAAATGTGTATTTATATTAATATAAAAACCATTGCCCTACTCTATAAATAAATGAAAAATCAGCACATATAAGGCAAAGATCAAGAATACTTAGAAGATCATGGTACCATATCATACTTTATTTGGGAAAATGGCAGTTCTAGGAAAGTTTCCCCTCAGAGGAAAAAAAAGGCAGAAAAATATAGAAATTTATTTTTATTGATTTATTTTAATTTTAATTTATTTTTAAACATCTTTAATTTTTCACTGTATGAGATATTTATAAATCTTTAGCAAGAAACAAGCAAGTAATATGGCACATGAGAACCAGAAAAAGAATATATTATAAAATTAAAATGTTCACTATTAGAAAAACATGAAAAATTTCAACAGTCCTTACCTATATTTTAGGAAGTATGAATAAGTAGGAGCAGTTTTATTTTTTAAAAAGTACAAAATAAAAACATAATTAAGAAAATAAGACCAATAAAATTAAAGACAAAATAGAAAGCTTAGCCAGCATAATCAATGATCTTAAAACTTAAGCAACAAATCGGAGAAAGGAAAAGATCTAAATGCTTTCAAAGAAAGAGAAAGAGAACAAAGCCCCGTATAAAGAAATTAGAAGCATATTATTATATCAGAATTCTTATAGCTGTGCTGCCTGTTGATTGACAAAGGAAAAGACCTTCAAATTATTAGGACAATTACCAGATAGACTTTCTTAATATTACATTTCAAACTCTGTCACGTATCTTTTGCAAATATTTTAACTTTTATGGTCAATTTTCATTGTTATTAAATAATCTTATTTTCCAGTTCTAACATTTCAACATTATACATTATGAAATTCTCAATATCTCATTCAGCTTAAAGTGTTCCACTTCTCAAATTCCTTTCTGACCCTCAACCTCTTCCTGAGTTCAGACCTAATTTAGACTGAAATTTGTAGGACAATATGTTGGAACAAATCATTTCTATCCTTTTTTACCTTTTATTTGCTCCATTCCTCAGTAGGCACTATTTTATTACTACTGCAATATTAAGCTTTGAGGAAATAGGGAGAAACTGAAAGGAGGAATCTTTTCTGTTGCTAGTGCTGTTTTAATTGTGCATCCAGGTTCCTGGTTGTACAACCACCAGCTAACACGTTTAATTGGCCCCAGGCTTCCTGTGGACACCACATATTGTCTTTTCCATGTGAATGGAAATCTGTATTTCTGATGCCTTTAGCAAGCAAATCTTTCCTAGAGGGGTTCTCAAAATATCTTATCCAGGACAGTCTGCTCTAGTGTACAATTTGCCCTTGAGAAAACGTTTATACCTTTGTGTAATGCAAAACTGAAAATGTAGATGCATTCATTTTAGTCCTTCTCACATGACAGATAACCTACCTGACTCTTGATTTTCTCCTCTACTGAGACAATGTCAGGCATCAAAGTGCATTGCCTGTTATACAGGTCGTAGTCTAGGAAGCAGCTCACTCACCTCACCTCTTGCTCTCCTAAGGCCTTGCTTAGATGAAGGTTAAATCAGAGGTGGGTAGAATGGGAAGTCTTCAGTGCCCTTCTTCAAAGAAATCCTCACTTAATGGCCATCTCTATTTAATCATTTTCCAGATTTTTATAATCAGCACAATTGAGTGTGGGCTATAAGCTTATCCAAACCTTCTTTGTGCTACTATTTTGCCTATTTAGCAAAGATGTTATATCTCTGCTACTGAGGACATTTGTTTCAATTTTGGCTTTTTAGCTGATACACCTGGGTGAGAAAAACTAATTTTAGCATTTTATTAGTATTTGAATGTTGTCTAATTTAAAAATACTTTGCTTTCTTTGGGTTTAATTATAACTTGGTTCAACCTACTTGATGTCTAGTTTGGCATTACATATGAAAACATAAAGTGAGAATTTTCACTGTATGTATGTATGTATCCATAATTGCTCACTACAACATAATTAATTTAGGAGGAAAAAAGAGAAACATGTTAAAGTTTCAATAATAGATGAATTGTTGATTGCAGTATGAAATATTAGAAAGTGCAATACTATACAGGCATTCAAAATAATGATGTTTTTTATGGTGGAAGAAATTCATGAGTAAACATATGAAGGTAATTTTTTAAAAAATAATCTGTAGTAAGTATAAGATGAACAAAACTTTAAAATAGACCAGAGAGTTTATGAATTATGATTTATCACTTTCAGATTGTGGGAAAATCTGGTAAGAACATTAAATTACAAACTTCTTTTAAAATATTTTAACATTCATTTATTTGAATATTCATATGTAAATATTTGAGTAAATTGTATTTGTTTCCTTTGAATTTTTCTGTGTTGCTTCTATCTCTTAATAGTGTTTTTTAAGACACATTGATAATTAGAAAAAATTAAATTCTTTACCTGAAAATTTATTGATTATTTATCCACCCTTAACTATTATCATTGTTGATAATAATATTAATTAATAATAGTCTGATAATACTGGATTACTTTCCATATCATGTTTTAAAGTTAATTTATGTGAGTGCAATAGCCAAAAGTTTCTACTCCTTAAATAGTTCATTATGTGACTTTATTAGATTGCCCCAGGAGCTCAGTCCTTTTATGTCACTCGAACTTGAATTCATAGCAGCCATGTTGTTCCTACTTTAAAGGGGCTCCAAATAGGAATGCAGAGTTGATGATGAGGTTTTTCATTGCACAATATTGCTGTGGTGTTATTCACGGTATTATTATTGACATAGATTATGATCTGAAGGATTTCCTAGATTTATGCAAGATGGTAGTTCTCTGCCAAGTGATGTTTCTGATACTCATCTGGTTATAATCACATACTAGAAATTGCTAAGAAAATTTAACTAAAAGTGTGAGAGAGACCCTTGTCAACTGGCCTATAACTCCAAAAAAGAATGTGGGATTTTGGTGTTGTTCATTAGGGAATTCCTAATTGTTGTGTTTTAAGATGGTAAATTCAGGAGTTCATACTGTCTGAGGAAAATTCAGGAATAATTTTTTCATAACTGCTGTGAGGTCAAATTTTATTCTGATCACTGGTTTATGGATGAGCAATAAAATAAACACATACACAAATTAGAAGGACATCAGTTCTGCCATATTTCACAGTGGCCAGAGATTGAGGATTACAGTCCTGTTTTTAAGTTATCCATCCTTTATGCATAGGCAGGTGATTTCCATTCTATAATAAAAATATGAATTTAAATAAATGAGGAAAATGGTTGCAAACTCCTTTATCATAGGAACAGCTTAAGCCACAAGTTCATAACATAAAATTAATTACAGTATTGATATGCATGGATGGTTAATGTTGGTGTCCTGAGGCTGCTGCTACTGCTGCTGATTTTCCTGCAAGGCTCTGTATATTCTGAGGCATCTCTGCTCAGAGGAAGCCGTAGGCGATGGGCTGTGCTCTGCTCTGCTGCCCTTCAGGCCTCACGCTGCTAGTTTTGAAGATGCACCTTGTAAGAGGACAGGTGGTGCTGAGATGCCTTTTTGGGTAAAGTATACACAGAACAGAGTTATTCATCCTGAGGTGCTAATTTAGCCGCATCTAAATTGAAGGGTTATGCTCGGGTTCTTGTCTGGGATTCAGAATGACCCATTTTGTGCATCTGAGAGAACCATGATTAAGGGCAAGGCAGACCATGGTTTAGATTTTGGCTTTGTCATTATTGATGAACATAAAATAGGTGAATTGTGTAAGCTTTCTAAGCCTCGGATTTCTTTTAAGTCAGTTGCTAATGCTAAAATAATGGTAACAATGATCAGCATTTTTGAGCATTTCCTCTGCATAGCTCCATCCCTAGACCTGCATAATTTCCTCATAAAATAGCTATATTGACTGTGTATTATTACTGTCCTTATTTTACAGATGAGTACACTAAGATCATTGTTATTCTCTCAGATACCAAAATAAATATGGAGTCAAAAAACATTTTCAACCATTAACAGCTACTTTATTCTTTAATCTGTAATTAATTGAACCCACAAGGGATCCATGGTTAGAATATAGGAGTTCCACAAACATGAATAGAAAAATATATTTATTTTCATACAGCTCTTCAAGAAAAATTAGTATTTGTTAATTATGCAATTATGTAAACAATAAGATGTGATACATATATTAACAATACCTATGAATTTTTCACCAAATGAAACAATACCTATGCCCACATACTTAGCATTACCTCAAAATGGCAGTAACTGCTAAGCCCTTCTTAGAAGTCTCTTAGAGTTACCAAACTATATTAGTTATCATAGGGTACCATAAACAAAACACCATAGATGAGGGCTTAAAACACCAGAACATTATTTTCCCACAGTTTTGGAGGCTGGGAAGCCTAAGACCAAGATGTGAGCAAGATAGTTTCTTTTT
>NW_023604999.1:0-29540 GCF_014898055.3 Talpa occidentalis
AGTATTAATGAGTCAACAATCGAGAGTAAATAAGATATATTTAAACAGAACCACTCATAAAACACAGTTTGTTTGCATCAGTTGGAGAGAATGTGGCCAGGGACTAGAAGGAGCCCTACCCTCTACCTCCCGGGAGCAGGGGCTTGGTGTTGCCTGATTCAGTGTCTCGGGCTTCGAGGACTCAGAGGACATAGTCACCATGAATAACTGGACTCGACTGCATCGACTGATGCCAGTAACTTGTGTTCTTCTTTTTTTTTTTTTTTTTAGATTTATTTATTTATTTATACAAGCACTGGGTACAGTCAGAAGCGCGGGAGGGTGAGAGAATTCACCAGAGCCAGAGCGGGGAGCAGAGCAGGCAGACTGACAAAGTACACTGCTGAGGGGAGCAGCGGGCGGCAGGAGAGGTCTGCGCTCCATGTGGGACCCTCCTCCGGTGGCTGGGGAGCAGCCGGGGAGCGAACCGGCGTCGCAGAGGCGGCGGGCAGCTTCGCAACCCAGCGCTCAACCGCTGAGCCACCAGGGAGGCCCTAACTTGTGTTCTTCTAATGACACAATGGATCTTGGATAGAAGACTGTCTAGGCTGTTGATAGGTTGAGAGTTGAGCTTTTGGAACAGTGGAGAGTTAGATGTGGGAGTCTGGGAGTTTGCCAGCTTGGACTATGATGCAAATTCATGTTTCATTCTCAGGGGCAAGGGGTCCTTGAGAGGTTGAGGCACCTCAATACTTGTGAATAGGGAATTCTGAGGTATGTCCAGCAAAAACTCAAAATGAAAAAAAAAAAAGGTGTCTCTGATTTTATATGCAGTGCTGTACAAGGCTGAGGTGTCGAAAATGGAGAGGCACTCACAATAGCCTAAATATAAGAAAGGTCAGTTCATTTTTATTTGACCAGTGTTGAAAAATAGTGGGAACTGGTCGTCTGCTCTGTAAATCTGGATTTGCATTTTATTCTTCCTCCTTGGACACACTGGTATTGGTGCAGGTCCATGATACGGTTACTTTCCAGGGGCACGGTAGGGAAATGGGTGAATCCAGGCAGCAGTAGGGATTTCACGCCAATGTTGGGCAGCTTCTAATAAAGACCATGAGATGCACTGTACCTGTAGTGTGGTTTTGCAGCTTTAAGCCAGTCAAGATGCCCTTGACTGGCACGTGGTCAGTTCATATGCTGTATGAATCTGCACGTTTACAAGGACACCTCAGCGGGGCGTGGTAACAGAGGGTCTTGGTCACTGTAAGGTGGCACCCTCCCCCCACCCCACTCTCTAGCAGCTCCTGCACCAGCCTGGTCAAGAGGAGTGAACATCACATCCCTGGCACCCCCTTCCCACTCCCTCTGGGGCTGAGAAGCTCCATAGTCAAGCATTCTAGCATCAGAAAACCTAAGTAGTTGAGGTGAGCACTCACTGGAGATCCTATCCAGAGTGGTGCCCCTCATTCAGCACAGGATAACAGGGCCTCAGGCTTCCTGTTGAAGGCAGACACATACAGGGGTCAGAGTTGAGTTGGTGCCCCTTGTTCTTGATGCTGAATGTGCCCCACCTGGGAGGATAAGAGACTGGTGGCTGTTTCCCCCCAACCCCCCAGGGTTTCACAGCGAGCATCATGCCCTTACAGGAGGGCACACACCTGTGCCAGCTTACCACTTTCTTTAGTTTTCTAGGACGTTGACAGACTGGCCACGGAGCTCCTGGGTTTATGCTTGAGGTCAGCAAGCACCTGAAAGAAACCTAATGGGATTTTACACAAAATACTCAATTCTCTGGAAGTTTCTTAATTCTCTGGAAATTCTCTGGAATTTCTCTGGAAATTTCACACATTTGGCCTTCTAATGAATTTTCAGGAATGGTTTTGTGTAGAAGGAATTGTGTATAAGCCTTCTCCTGACCTCATGCCTGGCACATCAGACCATGATGAGGAGGGTCAGCTTCCATGCCACACAGGCCTGGGAAAGGACAGGCTGGGCTAGCAGAGGGCTCATTTGTTTGGGTTGTGTCTTTGGTAGTATGACGACTGACAGAATTTTTTTTTAAAGATTTATTTATGCATACAAGAACTGGGGTACAGGCCAGAGGTGTGGGGGGTGAGAGGATTCCCCAGAGACAGAGTGGGGAACAGAATAGGCAGATCTACTGAAATACACTGCTGAGGGGAGCAGCGGCGCCATGTGAGTAGCTCCCTGGCTGGGGATAGAACTTGTGCTGCAGTGGCTGCGGATAGCTTCATAGGTTGTGTCTTAACCCCTTGCGCCACCAGGGAGGCCCCTGAAAGACTTTTTTAAAGACTTTACTTAAGTAACATGTTTGTAAAAATGTTTGTAACACTCTCCCCCAGGGCTTTCTAATCAGCTCGCCTGAGGGTCGTCTGGCTTTCGGGGACTGGAATCGTGTTTGACTAACAATCATTGAGACCCAGATCTGAAAGCATGTATCGGACTTTTGAATAAGGGCTAACTGCTGTCTAGCAATGTGGCGCACAACTGAAGGTGGTGAGCAATTCAGACAATAAGGTGCAAACTTGAAACTATCATTTACTGACGCTGCAGTTGTCCACGGGGGTGGGGTGGGGGGCTGACCCCCCATCCAACACCCACCCTGTTCTGGAAGCCCCAAGGCCTCAGGACCCGTGGAGCTGTGCCCGGTCCTCTCCTCTGTGGTCTCCCTGCTCGCTCCACTGGCAGGCCAGGCCGTCGGGTGTGAGGTTTCTTCCCGGTTCCTGCTCAGGTGACTCCACGCCTGTGTGGTTACAAAGGCAGCTCTGGCGTGTTCCCAGGTTCCCGGGAGGAGAGGGCTTGTCTCCCTTAGAAACGCTCGGGTTCCGCCGGTCACCTGTGTCCAGGGGTGGGGGCCGCGCAGGACGCGGGGCTTAGCGGTGGTTCTGGTCGCCTTTTCTGACCCAGAGCTCGGGGAGAGGAAACCTGGCCCCGCAGTGAGCCCGGAGACCTGGAGCCCAGCCTCAGCGCCGCGGAAGCCCTGCTCGCCTGGGCACCGGTCCTCCCGCTGCTGAGGACGCCAGTGGGCGCGTCGGCCGCTGGTGGCGCCTGCGCAGGCGCGTCTCACGTGTGCTGACGCGGCGGCGCCTGCGTGACGCTGTTCCCGCGCCAGCGCGTGGCGGGCGGATGGCGCGGTGCTGCGACCCGTTCCTCGACGCGGGAGACGGGAGACGTGGCCTGGGGGCCGGACCGCGCGCCCCTGGGCCAGAGCCCGCCCCGCTGACTGAAGGGGGGTGGGGAGAGCGAGCCGGGACGGGGCTTCCCGCGCGCACCAGACTTTTACTCAGAAGCGCTGAGAGGGACGCCCTGAGGGCCGTGGCCGGGAAGAACGTGTGCGACGCCAGGGCCTCAGCTGCCCGCGCCGGGGGAGCCCCGCTGGAGTGGTCGGCGGCTTCGTGGCAGTTACCGGAGCCAGGTAGCCGGCCCGGAGGACGCCGTGCGTTCGGCTCTCGGTGTAGGGAGCTGCTCCGGGCGCTGAGATGCTGTCCCTGCGCCGTCAGGGCCCTGCGCTGTGTTCCCTCAGAAAGCAGACACCGGCGAGAGCCTCTCCGTTCTTGGCGGCCAAAGGCCCCGCGCCGCGCGTGAGGGCCGGGAAGTGGCGCGTCCTCACCGCCGGCAAAGGCACGGGCCAGGCCTGGTGCGTGGGCCGGGAAGTGGTCCTGACGGTATGGACGGCTGGAACGGGCCAGCCGGGAGGCGGCATGTGGACGCGTGTGCATCTGGGCCTTGGGATGCCACCAGGGAGCCCGGCTTTTGCCTAAGTGACAGTGTGGCGGGAGCGTCAGAAGGTGCGCTGTGACCCTCCCCAACCCCCTTCCTGGTTTCCATCTTCAGCGTAACTTTCCGCTGCTTCACGTCCACACTCTTTCCTCAGTTGCACTGAAGTTCGCTGTTCTGGGAGAGTTGTGGAGGGAGGCAGGTCGGGTGCTGTGGCCTTCACCTTGTACTCCCCTTGGAAGGCTTTGCGTTCCATATCTTGAAATTCCATTCCCTTGCCTGGAAAAAATAATCAAATACACCCCGTAATTCTGTTCCCAGAGAGGCATTCTTGTCCTCATATTGGTCAAAAAGGGACAGGCCTCTGTGGAAGGCCAAACTTACCTCCAGCATGGAATGCCCCTATATTTTAGTAGCTTTGGAATGGATACCTATCGTTTATGCCTTAATTCTCAACATCGAGCTACCTGGAAGAAGCATGTTATCGGGGGTTAAGGGGGTCTGAGGAAAGGAATGTGGGCTGGCAGGGAAAATACACAACCATTGCTTGAAATACAACAAAACAGCACGTTCTGTTCTTCATGAGTCATGTTCATATTTGAGGGTGACCATAAGGTGGATGAACAGTGACCCAGGGATGGGCTGTGATACAGCAGAACCCCTAGAGATGCACCTGCCTGTCCCAGCATGCATTCCCCTCACTTGAACGACGCTACCTTGCTCCCATGTCAGCATTTCAAGTGATCGTATTTCTGGTTATCACTGGGTTTAATGAAACATTACCAGAGAAAAGAGAAGTCCCTGATGGGATGTACTTAGATATACTTTGTAGATGCTGCTTGATCTTCTGCAAGAGGTAGTGGGTGATTTAGAGTTTATAAGGGGTAGAAAGTAAACCAGACTAGTCACCTCCCTGCTTTCAACTATTAAGATTAATCAAGGGCTTTGCGTTTGGATTTTACATTAGTAAAATAAAATCTCAGCTCTTGGGGCCCTGTAAGGGCCTCTCACCTGGCTGGAGCCCCGCCTGCTCCCCTCCTGCTCCCACTCATTGTGGCCCTATGTTCCTGATGCTGGGTTGCCCTCAGCTGTCCTGACTTTTGGTAAATGCTGACTGTTCCCCTTACCCTTGCCTCTGGCCCAAGGCAATTTCCTCTCATTCTTTAGGCGAGAGCTTCCTTTCACCTCCTCGGAGAAATCTTCCTGCATGATGCCAAAGTGGCAGCCAGCACCTTGTCTCTTTAAAATACACACACTGTCATCTGCAACTTATTTAATTAACATGTTTGTATATGTTTTGACAAATATTTTAATATATATGAAGCCCACTCATTACACCCTGTGAGGGAGGTGATACAAAATCCCCCTTTACAGGCAGACGTATGGGGTGAAGTCACTTCTTAGGATCACATGGATAGGAAGCAGCTGTGCCCCATTCTTAAATCATAACTCATCCTCATGCTAATTTGCTATTGGTGTGTATGACTCTTCACCAAATTCTGTAACCTTCATTCCCTTCTCCCCTTTTATGTTTTATTGGGTTTGTTGGGCTGGTCCCAACAAATAATTGGTCCCTGGTCCTCATCTCCCACCTGTAGGATTGCACCGCCCCTGTTGTCCTTATCTCACACCTGGCCCTACAGATGCTTCCCAAATGACCTGCCTCCAGTGGGTCTTCACCCTCGCCCTCAGGCCTGACCATCCACCCCTACAGGTTAGCTTTTGCTTCCTTTCTGCATCTCCAGCACCCAGAGCAACCAGACTTAATGTCTGCTGCTGTTTAGCAGGGATTCTCACTTGCGACCAGGCTGGTGTCGGACTCCCTGTCCCAAACTCACTCTCCTGCCTCTGCCTCCCTCAGGCTGTTGATCCAACATGACTGTACCTGTCAGGCTAAGAAGGGTCCCACAACCAGGAAATATTCAGACACAGTGTGAGCCAGTTGAGTCAGGGCGGTCAGGGAGGAGAGGGACTGCCTGCAGAAGAGATCCCAGGGAAGGAAAGCTTTGAAGTGGCTTTGGAAGCTGTAGGGTAAAGAAAATGTCAGGCTTTTCTGCCCTTCCGCCATCAGGATAGATGATGGATCCTTGTCCTGAATGCATGCCTGATGGCGGGCACCTGGAATAGGGTGTGGGCATAGGTAGATGGGATTCAGCTGAGCTAAGACTGTGCTTTTTAAGGGCGGCGTCACGGGGGGGACGCCAGCAGCAGCAGCAGCAGCAGCAGTAGAAGCAGCAGCAGAAGCCGAAAGAGAAGTCGAGAAGCAGCAGAACGAACGCTAGAGAGCCCAGATAGAGTGAAGACTTGCTGGGGGCTGGGAGGCCTGCACCCAGCCAGCACCCCTGCCTGCCATATGCCTGGTGAACCCCAATAAAAGACCTGCAAAACTACTGAGGACTCTGATTCCTCCTTTACCCGGTCTGCATGGGATTAGGAAAACCTGCACTGTGGCCAGTCCAGCCCTTTACAGAAGCGCACACACATGTGCAGTCACATATGCACACACATAGTCGATGTTTACAAAGTCAGCACTTTAGCCGATGCTGATGGCTCTTATCACACAGTCTACAGTGCTGTTTCCAATTAAGTTTTGTCTCATCTTCTCACACTTGCCTGTTGTTACCCTGTCCCTTATGCTTTAGTTTCACGAACAAGATCTTCACTCCTTGGAATACAGGGAGCGTATCTCTCTTCGCCTCTACCTCTCCTGCGTTCTTTGCGGAACTCAGAATAACTGTGTAATAAAACTTGTTGGCTTCATTAATAAGGGCGCAGCAGATGGCAGGTGCCTTTGTAGGTGGACCTTAAACACTTAATCTCTTATCTCCCTACTTTGAACTTAAGTTTCTTGGGAGTTTAGATTTCACAGTAACTGAACAAACTTAAATATCTAATCTTCATGATGCTAGAACTCTGGGACTGCTTCTCTGTGTCGTTTGATATCTTTGTGCTTAAATGTTTGGCTTCTGTGTGAAACACTACATCACTTAAGGCATGTATGTTGCTGTGTGTCTTCTTGAGTTTGAGTTTGAAAGCATTGTCCTTCAGCTGAATGGGGAAATCACTTTCTGAACGGTTTGTCTGAATACTGCATTATAGAGAATGCTTATCAGCATTTACTTAAAAGACTTTCAACCCAAATCTTGCTGAATAGGAAACTGGCTGGGGCGAAGAGAATAGAACTGAGTTCTTGGGAGTCCAGCGCACCTTTTCCTATCAGTCTGTTCCAGACCTTTGCTTTCTCCACCTTTGAACAACTTTTTTTTTTTTTTTTTTTTTTTTGTGGGACCCTTACCGGCTGCCCGGCAACAAACCGGTGCTGCAGAGGCTGCGGGCAGCCTCGCAGCCCAGCGCTCAACCGCTGCGCCACCCACCAGGGGAGGCCCACTTTTGAACAACTTTACAAACCCTTACTCTCATGAGATGATTTTTTCAGTCTTAAGAAGGTTAGGGCTGGGCCTCCCCGGTGGCGCAGCGGTTGAGCGCTGGGTTGCGAAGCTGCCCGCGGCCTCTGCAGCGCCGGTTCGATCCCTGGCTGCTCCCCGGCCACTGGAGGAGGGTCCCACATGGCGCACAGACCTCTCCTGCCGCCCGCTGCTCCCCTCAGCAGTGTACTTCGGTCCTTCTGCCTGCTCTGCTCCCCGCTCTGGCTCTGGTGAATTCTCTCACCCTCCCGCGCTTCTGACTGTACCCAGTGCATGTATAAACAAAAAAACAAACAAACAAATAAATAAATAAAACATGCCTCTATAAAAAAAAAAAAAAAAGAAAAAAAGAAATAAAATAGTATGATATTTAAAAAAAAAAAAAAGGTTAGGGCTGTGAGTGCTTATTATTTTTTTCTCTTATACCTCTGGTTTCTCTTCACTTTCCTTGTCTGTGGGGTAGGGGGGTGGGAGGAGCACAGGAATCTGTTTGGCTTTGGTTTCTGACAGTCATTGGCCTCCCCCCCCCCCCCCGCCCCCGCCCCCCAAGTCTTCCTAACACTCCTTTCACTACTTGGGCCCTTCCCAGCAGTCATTCTCGTGTTGGCAGTTGCTCTTAATCCCACTGTGACACCCCCTTCCCTTCTGCTTGTGATCCACCTGTGTCTCTCAAATTGCCCCCCTGCCCTAGACATCCCTGTCTGCAGACCCACCCTTCTCCATCCTGTGCACCAGGTAGAACACAAAGAATGCTGAATGATTTCCAGAGATTTCAGGGGTTCCTTAACATGTCCAGAATTTAGCCCTAATCTCCTAAAACCATGTCCTTCTACAGGGTCCCCAGACAAGAATTCCTTGTCTCTGCCTTCCTATAGCCCTAATTTTTCCTCTTCTGACCCACTTGGGCAACTTGTTCATGAATCAGTTCTGCTCATGTTTTTCCCTTATGAAGAGCTTCCCATATTCATTCTTGAGAAACTTGACTCAAGTTCTCCTTTCTCCTGAAGCTTTTTCAGAATCCACAGGGCTTAGTTTATAATTGTCTTGGAATTCTGCACAGATCTGCCTTAATGTATGATTTCCTTCATGGTTCCCTAAGTGCTGTCTCAGGTTAACAGGATGGCTAGTGAAGTCTGAGCGATGCCCAGTATATGGGGCCACCATCTGCATGGCCTTTGCCCCCCTGCGTAAGATGTATCCCTGAATCAAGTGCACAGGAAGGAGGGTAGCTTTGATTGGTTTACACCTGTGTTTCCCAAACTAACTTACCTTAGAAAAATTTTTTTTCTTACAAAAAAATGAAACACCCAATGCAAAACATTTTGGGGAGATATTTCCAAAATACTGGAAAAATGACATTTCCTGTAGGCATGTCTAAGTATGTTGAGAACTTCAGACTTCGCTTCTTTTGCTGCCTCCACACTCCTCAGATGCTTAGCGTGTATCGGATGAAGTCACACTGCAAGATCAAGAATTGATATTCCTTTGGAGACCTGAGTTAGGTCTATTTAAAGAAAAGCTGATCTGCTGTGGCTTGTAGCTGCAGTGTGTGGTGGGTTCTTAGTGCTGGGCACTGCTGAGCCATTGCCTGGTGCATTTAAATGGGTATAGTTAAGGAGGAATTTTTCCCAGGTGTTGAATAGGGTGTGCATATTTTCCCAGTGATTGTGTGTGTCTGTGAGTGTTTAAATACTCCAGAAAAGGAAAATTGGGCAAAAGCAACTTGGTTTTGTATTTTCTACCATCTTAAAATCTTTTTGCAATTTTTGTTTTTATCGATAAGAAAATGATGAAAATTTAAACCCAGGTTTATTAAGAAACATAGCGCCAGATAAACTGGTGATAGGTGGTGCTGGTAGTAAGTAGACTACAAAACACAGCATTTAGAAGTAAGGATTTCCACTGGGCTTGTTGATTATGCATGTACGTAAACCTTTATAAGCACAGGTGACACGGGCATGAATACTCAACAAGAGTCTTCCTTGCGGTTCTGATGCAAACCAAGCTGCTTCCCGAAATCAGCAAAAGTTTAGCTAAGCGGGTGCGATGGAATGGAATGGAACCCTTTTCCCAAACTTCCCAGGCCAGGTACAGTTGATTTCTTCGCCAGATGGGAAGAAATCCAGCTTCCTTGGAGTGATGTGCATTTGGTGGGGGATTCACTCTAAGAGTTAACTGCCAGAATTCTGAGTCTCTTGAATTCTATTTAAATTCTTTTTTCTTCTCTCTTCATTTTAGGCTCCAATCAGGGATGGAGACACCATTGGATGTCCTGTCCAGGGCCGCCTCTTTGGTGCATGCTGATGATGAAAAACGTAAGTTGGGCACTTGAGTGCTTTTTCACCTGTGCCTGCACCCCTCGCCTCCCACACTGTAACAAAATGATGTGTTGCTTGACCTGACTTTGTGGCTCTGTGCCATTGATTTTGGGTACTTCCCCCAGAGGTAACAGCTGGGCATCCTTATTTTTATTTTTAAGTGCCAGAACATGTAAGTCTGTAAACATCACCTGTGGGTAGTGAGGCTTGTGCTCTTAACTCCAGGATGTCCTTCCCCTGGCAGCTTGTGCTGGTGGATCCTGAATGCAGGTCCCTGATGTGTCTCTGGAAGTTTAAATAGATATGTCCTGGTGGATAGCAGAAAACTCAAGATAATCATCCAAGAATATTCTTGTTACAGGGAATGTGTAATGGCTGTCATGGAACACATCCCTGAGAACCCATTTCTGCTGAGAGAGAGCAGATGTCGTGCGGGGTGGGGGGAACATAACACTGATGGGGTCACTGACCTTGGAAGGTCACCCCACAGGTATTAGGGTGGTGCTCCTGGCCTTAGTCTTAGGTGTATTTATTTTTCGGTGTTCTCTTTCAAGATTCAAATTGCTTGCAAGAGTGACTATTTTATGTGGGAACAAAATTGAATGTTTTTTCTCTGAGCTCTGAGATACTAGTAACGTATATATAAGGATGAGCTTTTTTTTTTTTTTTTAAATACATTCTAAGTGAAGATGAGCTACTTTTCAGATTTTGAATAATTGGCAGGCAGGAAAGCGTGTACCCTGACGCTGTAAGGCTTCCCTTTCTACTCATCGGTCAGATTCATTTCTCTGATATCCTTTTCCTCCTTAGTTGCATGAAATAACACCTGCTTAGCTGTCTCTGACTCGATAGACTCAGCTTCTGTGTCATCAGCCCATTCCCCCCTTCTCCCTATTCCCCACTGGGCGGGCCGGCTGACTACTGCACTTATTTTTTCTCCTGCCAGTCTTACTTATTTCTTTAGCTTTTGGTTGGTGGGAGGCTGTACTCTTTCCTACGGCAAGCAAATCGCAGGCAGGTTGCCGTCTTCCCAAGGACACTGAGCTCCCAAAAGGCGGCTCAGTCAATGGGCTTTTAACTAAACACCAAAACATTGCCTTTCTGCCTTTAAGATTGCAGTACATGTTATGAGGTGAATAGCTAGATATAAACGCTGTTCAACGTTCATACAGTTAATTTACATAGAAGTTTATATAAATGACAGTATTTCGAATTTCTCTGTTTTGTAATGCTCACGTTTACTTAGATCAGAAAAAGAAAACACTGTTAATACAAATGAAAACTAGAAGGGATGGCCTCCGGGCCAAGTCTCTCTGCTACCTCTGTTGCCTTCTGGGGGGTTTCTCTCTAGGAGCTCAGCTTCAGGGTCCCCCTGTTGGGCTGACCCCAGCAGGTTGGGGGCCTGCGTGGATTCCCACCCGGTGACCCCTTCTGAGTGAGGGGTAAACACAGAAAAACAAGGACCAGTCCCCTGCCTTCAGGGAGCTCTTGAGCTGCTTTGTGAATAGATTCATTTCTCTATAAAACATGGAACAGGAGAGCCTGTGGCCTCCCGGGGAGCCTGCAGTTGGGGAGAGCTGTTTTCATAGAAATAGTATGATCCTGCCCAGAGGAAAGAGGAGCTCTTACCTTCCTTGAGTTGGATGCAGCCTTTAGTATTTTTTTTTTTTAAAGATTTATTTATTTATGTGTGTAAAACTGGGGTGTACGCCAGAGGTGTGAGGGGTGAGGATTCCCCAGAGACAGAGTAGGGAGCAGAACAGGCAGATCTACTAAAATACACCGCTGAGGGGAGCAGCGGGCGAGACAGGAGAGGGCTGCTGCCCCATGTGGTTTAGCTCCCTGACGGGGGATCGAACTCATACTGCAGTGGCTGGAGATAGCTTGATAGCTCTGTGTCTTTAACCCCGGCACTGCCAGGGAGGCCCCAGCGTTTAGTATTTTGAAAATAGGATTTATATACCTGTAAGACCAGAACCATCACAGTCGCCGGGTGCTGTACTTTGTTACCTGGAGACAAAGCTGAGCAGCAAGTACCAAGTCTCTCGTTATTTCTTAAGACCTATCTGGGCTTTTTCAGCCTGATTCAGCTTTCTCTGCCCCAGATGCATTGTGCTTTAGCTTTTGTTATAAATTGCTCTTACACTTAACATTCTCACCAACACTCTAAAAATGTTTTGTGTATGTAATCTGATTTGGATATCTTATTACAAACAGAAAAATGTTCTACTACTTGAGATCAGTTTCCCAACTCATGTCAGTGACCTAAATGACTCTCCTTGTGCTCCTGGAGAATGGGAAATGTGGGCATTTTGGAAGATGTTATTGTTTCAGCGTTTTGAAGGGAACAGAACCTAGTAGGATTTGAGCATATAATCCCCAAGGGCCTTAGGCTTCACTGTGTCTGTAGTGGAGGATAGAAGAGTTATCTCTATAGGACACTGTGGTGCTGCAGTCAATAGTGAAACGTGGTTTTGTAGTCACACAATAGTTACTTATCTGGATGGCCTAGAAGGAATAAACTTGCTTAAAATAATTATTCCTGTGCCCAGGAGACTAGACTGGATCATTGTTCAGGGGAGTCCTGGAAGGTACCTGATGGAAAGATGTGTGAGCTGCTGGTGCTCCTGGGGCTGAGGAACCTCTCATCTCCCTGGTCATTGATGCTGGTTTGGTGAAGACCCAGCCTTTCTCCAAGACTGTTTTTTAACAGTCAAACTGGGCCAGTTTCCGCACAAACCCTTGGTGCATCTTTAACAGGATACTTACTTTTACTGTGATGTTAAAAGGTTTCATTTTTGGTAATTTCGTTCTTGTAGCTTCTGATGAGATCTCCTGCATTGGGGCTGACTTCCTCGTTCAGGTTAAAATCATTTTAAGAGCACTGCCTTGAGAAGGGTCTCAAATGCACCCCACATGCTCATGATTGAGATTACAGACATCTTTGAACTTTTTCCTCTCCTTGGTTTTGAAGGTTTGGGTAGAGGGGGCAGTACTTTCGATCTGGTGTGATGAATGTGCTCGTGATTAGAAAAAGCCAGATGAAGCTGGTGCGAGTGGTGTAGAGAGAAGAGCTAGAAGGCAGCGCTGCAGGTGGTGGTTCCCTGTCCTCCACCCTGGACACGCCTCCTTGGCTTTTTAGTGAAGACCATTGAAAGTTGACTCATGGGGGAGGCATAAATTAACATAATCCTTCCGAATGAAGCATTCCTAGGATTGCTTAGGAAGTTTAGGAATTCTTAAGCCTTTATTTTGCAGACCCAAATGTGTGGGATATTTTTATGGATATAGGAAGCCCATTGTTTAATAATCAGTTGCTGTCACACAGTTTTTTCAGGTTGTTTTTTTTTCCTCCAAGGTCATATTCACCTTTTGTCAGCCTTTGCATCAATAATGCAAACCAGGTGCTTTGTGCTTGGGTTCTGGTGCTTTCACCTGCACTTGGCTCTGCGGGAGTAGGCAGGCGGGCATACTCAGGCTTTTATTTTTTCTCTTTCTTCTCTTTCCTCCCAGCATCTGATACAGTGGCTTTCAGAGTAGACCATGGCACAGAGTGAAAGCGTATTGAAACCGTTGGGTTCATGTAGCAAAGCAACTGATACCAAAGCTTCATGAAGCAGCACTTATCCAGCTTTGCAAAGTGTAACTTGATATGCTGGCATTATTCTTTGTATTTTACTTCATCTAAGTAACAGTTGGGTCATGACTCATTGGCTTGATTTTAGGATCCACAAATGAATCAGGACTTGCAGTAGAAACAGAAAATGATGATTTGCTTCTCTTCTCCTTAGTTGGATAAATTTACTCCTGGCTGCTGCATTTATGGGCTAGGGGGATTTGACTAACATGTGGGTCATGAAAATACAGTGGTGTTCAGACCTGCTGGGATGTGTCAGTGACTGGAGAGGAATGATGTCATACTATTCTCTCACAGAAGCTCCCCACTCTCCAGCACCCACCCACTAGAGGTGGCTCCACTCCATTCTGAGCCTGTGTTGTTCATTCCTGGTAGTTAGAGTCAGAGCTCAAGAAAACGGTCTCTCCACCTTGTGTTAAATCTGTTTAGCTTCCAGGTTACTTCAAGGGTGCTCCTAGCTGTACCATACTTGTGTCCAGTCCTGCCTGGCAGAGCTGAATGACAGGACTGAGTGATCTCACCATCGGTGGCCTTATTTTATGGCTTCCATCATTGTATTCGTGATTTTTATCCTTTATCCTAAAACACTCAAGAGGGATACTGTGCATTTCCAACCATGCCCGAGGCATGGATGTGGCAGCAGTTCCCAAAGAGAGGAGGAACTGGTAAGCATGCTGAGAACATTGTCCCAGGTGATGCAGATGGTGGTGGTGGTGGGGGAGGTCCCTTCCTCCAGATGAGTCACTGGTCTGGGTCTGCATCTGTCTCTGAGGAGGGGCTGGGTCCTTTCAGGTATGAGAAACTAAGTCCTTGGCTGTTGTGTATCCTTTAACCAGATTCATAAGTTGTTTATTTTCTTCCCATTTCTCTTATCATTCATTTTCTCCCCCATATATATTTATGTAAAACACATATATGTGTGTATGTGTGAACAAATGTGTTTTGTTTTCCCTAAAACATTTGAGAGTAAGAAAGAGACATTCTGCTTCTTGACTCCTAAAATGTTTGGGCATGTATTTCCTACAAATGAGAAATTCTTACATAATCACAATATGGTTATATTTAGTATATATAAATATATAGACACATAAAGCTGGGCATAAAATCTTGATGCTCATAGTTCTTTTGCAACTTCATAGCCAGAACGTGAGCCTGTAATTGAAGTTTCACCAGTAGAAGTTAGCCAGGACATGCACTGTGACCCTGCCACACCTGCCTGCAGGTGAGCAACGTGGCTTCAGTTCTCCTGCTGCCCCATGTCCTTTGATGCAGCCCTCTCCCCACCCTTTTATCTTTGCAAACTCTGTAAAATAATTTGTTGTACAGACTAGGGTGGCATATGTTGGTGCGGATGTCTCAATCACATATTAGATTGGTTTCTGTCCTTTTCTCATTAGAGGGAAAAAATGCAAACACAGTCATTGAAATCAAATGCCAGTGCTTGGCTATGCAGTAGGCATCTGATTCAAGTTTTTAAAAAAGATTCTCTTTGAAATTGTTACAGGGCAGGGAGAGGGGCAGCCCAGACCCGGCAAACCTGCCTATTCTAAATGGGTTCCGTCATCCGCCGCATCAACACAAAACATGAGACTTTTATGAGAAGGAACTTTAATACAATTAGGGAACAATACAGGAAAGGCAAAGAATATAGTTTCTAAATCAAGTACCCCAAGTTACCCATCCCCTTGTGAGTAAAAATCTATCCAAATGGGATTGGCCCAGAGCAAGGCCCCAAAGCCTGTCACAAGTCTAAAGCATCTTCCAGTGGGGACCCACAGAAAAGGATCAGAAACAACCAGACAAGCCCAGAAGGAAACGAGCAAAATCAAAATCAAGATAAAAGCTGCCATTGTCACCTCCCCACGGGTCTCTCACCCACATCTGTGTCACCCAGTCCACCACCAAAAGGCAAGCGCATTTTCTTCACATGTCTGTCAGCTCCACGTGCCTCCTCCAGGTGTCCTTCTGGCTCCATCCTGCTTCCTTCTTTCCTCAGTCTCCTCTGCAGCTTCTTCTCTTCCTGCTCAGCTCCACCCTCCCTTGGGTGGGGCAGGGAACCTGAAACCTCCCCCTTTCCTGGGGACCACCCTGTTACAAAATGAGTGACATTTCTTGAGACTCCTGAGCACCGAACTGTGCAGCTCAGTGGGACGCTTGTTGCAGTACCTTGTGTTCTTACAGCAGCCCGGTTAAGTAGGTATTGTAATCAGTTCCACTACAGAAGAGGAAACCCTGGGCTACAGAGCTTAAATCATTTGCCCAAGGACACTAAGCGTTTCATGGGATGAGCTCAAGCAGCCAGACTCTGGAGCCTGAACCCTTAATTTCCCAGCCTCATGTCTTTTCAGGGAGCACATGTAAGACTTGACTGCTAATGAAAATCAAAACCAAAACCCCTACTCCTGTAGCTACGACCTCCAGTAATAAGTCAGCTGAGAGATTTTCATTTGGAAAATGAAGGAACATTTCCAAAACATCAAGTAATTCTGTTAGTGTCCAGAGTGAGGGGCACCCTGGGCCCCCCAAACCTGCACGCTCTAAATGTGCCCTTCCATCTGCCGCGTAAAGACAAAGCATTCTCTTAGTGTGAAAGGACTTTAATAGCATTAGTGCACATAGAGAAGAAAGGCTAATAATATTCCAGTAAAACACCCCAAGTTACCCATCCCCTGGTGGGTAAATGTCCAAACAGGGTTGACCCAAAGCAGGGCCACTGAGGCCTGAAAGCTGCCACAGTCTAAGGCACCTTCTGGTGGGGACCCATGTAGGGAAGGGCCAAAGGGGCCAGTCAAGTCTGGAAGGAAAGGAGCACAATCAAAATACAAATGGGGTAACAGCTGCCGTTGTCAGCCTCCCCACAGGCCTCTCACCCTGTCTTTTCCAAGTGTCTCTGTACATCTATACTCCACGTGGCTCCTTCCATGTCCCCTATGTCCTTCCATGTCCCTGGTGCAAGTCCAAAGTGGGACTTCTTCACATGTCTCTGCTCCACATGTCTCCTCCCAGTCATCTTCTAAGACTTCTGGTTCTCCTCCCGCTCAGCTCCACCCCTCCTCAGGTGGGGCCCAGAGCATGGAGGCCCCCACTCCCCCCCCCTTCATGGAGTTACAGCTGCGCTCAGCCCATCATTTAGGGCGGTTATTGACACATACCAGGAACTACCTGTCTGCTTTCTCACCTGTGTCCAGGGATCTTCTCTTTATACTGAGTGTTCTTTCCCTGGATGTCTCCCAGTGACACAAGGAGAGGAGCTCTGGCTCACAAGGGCTGCATCATCAAGTGCCCATCCCTCAGTACCCTGAGGTTCAAGTAGGGACCAGCTGGCCAAGCTTAGAGGCCTTGTGGGAGGAGTTGGCGTGGTTAGGTGGCTGGACTTGACCTAAGATTCTATTGCTATAGGGCAGCCCCGATACAAAATGGGTTGCCTGACTGTGGTCCTCACCCGTGCACGTTGGACCCTAGACCTGTTCAGGGCAAGTCATGGTCCACATTGCTTTGCATCCCAGGCATATGCCATTCGGAGCATATGGCTGGCCTTTAGTAACCATCTGTTAGTAATAAAATAACGGCAGGAGTGAAAGGTTCAACTCTAAGGAATTTATTTAACGCTAGCAAAAATGACTCATTCTAATTATCAGTAACTATAGCTGTTATAGAGCAACCCCGATATTAAAACGGGTTCCTGGCTGTGGGTCCTCACCCGCGCGCTTTAAAGGGACTTATGAAAACTCTACTACACACACACACACAAAAGGTTAATAAAAGGTTCATTTACAAGAGAAAAGGAAATAAGGAAAATGTACAACTCAGGGAAAAAAATAGGGAAATAAGTCTTTAATGCGTCCTACCCAATCCGACGACCTGGAAACCCAAAGTCACTCTCAGAGCTGGCCGGACGCTGCGAGCTGGCCGAGAGCCAAAATAGGGGAGCCCCAAAGCCCACGTGTCTGCCTTTATATCCACCTGGCTGCTTAACCCCACCCTCAGGTCCCAGCCACCTTCCTTTGGTGATGATGGGATTTGGAGTTCCCAGTGTCTTTGACTTTGACCTAGGGTGGGGGTGGAGTCCACAAAGCCTATATGGAATTAGCTTTGGGACATCCTTTTCCCCCTAACATTACTACTATTCATGTACGATTTCAAAGGAGGACCGTATCCCTCATGGTAATACTTCATAGTTTGTAAAACCTTTTCCTGATGCTTATAACAGGAACCTTTGCAATGGACTGAGCTGGAGTGTAGGGTAAAGAAAATGTCAGGCTTTTCTGCCCTTCCGCCATCAGGATAGATGATGGATCCTTGTCCTGAATGCATGCCTGATGGCAGGCACCTGGAGCAGGGTATGGGCATAGGTAGATGGGATTCAGCTGAGCTAAGACTGTGCTTTTTAAGGGCGGCGTCACAGGGATACCAGCAGCAGTAGCAGCAGCAGCAGCAGCAGTAGCAGCAGCAGCAGCAGCAGCAGCAGCAGCAGCAGCAGCAGTAGCAGCAGCAGTAGCAGCAGCAGCAGCAGTAGAGGCCGAAGCAGAAGCCGAAGCAGAAGCCGAAAGAGAAGCCGAGAAGCAGCAGAAAGAACGCCAGAGAGCCCAGATAGAGTGAAGACTTGCTGGGAGGCCTGCCAGCCTCCCAGCCCCCCAGCCAGCACCCTTGCCTGCCATATGCCTGGTGAACCCCAATAAAGGATCTGCAAAACTACTGAGGACTCTAACTCCTCCTTTACCCGGTCTGCATGGGATCAGAAAACCTGCACTGTGGTCCATTCCTGCTCTTTACAGGCAGGCATCAGAGAAAGAAATGAGGCTTGAAGAAGTTGGATGCCTAATTCAAGATTAAAGTTAAAAAAAGCTTCAGGTGCCCCTTCTCCCCCAGCCCCCCATCACTGGCTGTAATCCTCAGAATTCCTGGAATGACTGGGCAGCCGCCATAGTCCACCAGTGCAGACAACTCCTGGGAGGAAGTCAGGAGCTCTTGCAGAGCTATCTTCTCAGACCCCAGGTTACCAGCTGCCTTTTGATTTGCAAAATGAGGGCTGAATTTACTGCCCTTTCTAAAGGTCGGGGTCACTAGTAGTATTTATACTTTCAGGTATTTCCCTTTTGTGAACAATGGCCTTGAATATTCTCTCCCCCTAGCCTATTTTACCTTTAAAAAGCTTCATGAAAACGTAAATCCTCAGGTGGGGCCAGTTTTGCCAGCTTACCTAAGACCCTTTCCAGGTGTGGCCAGCTGCTTTAGTCAAAGGTTGCCTCCCTAGGTAGACCCTAGCATTTAATCAGAAGGGGCGCCCTTCCATAGAGAACTACTATAAATGTCTCTGCTATTTTAATAGGTTTCTATTAAATAAAATTAGCATAATAAATGTTAGAAGTGAAAACAATGAAAACAATGGCTTGTTAATTAGCATAATGGATATTCAAAATAGATTCTTCCACTGAATGGCTCTTAGACTCTTGAGGATGGCTTGTGATATTTCCTTTAAATGAATATTTCTCAATCTTTAGAAAAAGCTGTGCTTTTCCTTAACACCCATGAAAATGTTGTGAGCTATTTTAATGTCATTTGCAATTGAATTTACAATATCAGATTTAAGAATCTTCGGATCAAGTTTTCCCCCCCTTTTGGTACATGTCTTCTAATGTCCCCAGCGTGCTCCTGTCTCCCCAGCCCCTCCCAGCACCCTCAGAATCATGGTCTTGTTCAGTGTCTTGTGCGAACATCCCCAGTACAGTAAATCTTCACTCAATGTATAGAGGGTCTTGGAAACCAAGACTTTTAAGTGAGGCAGGGTAATGAATGCAGATCCTTGACAAATGTCATTTCTTTAAACGTTGATTGGTATTGTTTTCTTCTCATCAACGTTATGGTAAAACAATGTTTTCAAGAACCTGCCTTACAGCTGTACATACCAACCATCTTTGTTGGAGATGTGTTCTCAGCTCATCCTTTGAAGTCACTCTTTTCCCCACAAACCATGGCTGATCACTGTCTCTCCTATAACATGGAACATTCAGGTCTGAACAATGATTGCTGTGTGACCTGTTTTTGTACAGTGTCCTCAGAACCACCACCAACTTCAGTCTAGTTCAGGAGTTGTAGGAGTGAAGGTCTTATAGGGCAACCCTGATATAAAACGGGTTGCGGACTCCACCCCCCCTAACAAAGGGACTGAAGGACGTGGGTCAGATTGGTGACCTGTGCCCCAAGCAGCCAAGTGTAAGACTCAGGGAGCAGTGGGGAACCTGTTCAGCCAGGCAGCCACCAGCACCGGCTCCTGAGAGCTGAGGGTGTGTATTTTCCACTGGACGGCTTGTTGGGAACATCGGGTCAACTATAGCAGAGTGTTTACACCTTGCAAAGCTCTTCTGGTTTTCAGGGTTCTTTCGATTCTCCCTCATCATAGGGCCTGTTGTTACCATTCACCAGCAAACACTGGCTCAAGCTGACTGCTTTTACATGGACATATAAATGTCAGACTTCCTACAAACAGAAACCTGGATTTTTAGGTAAAATCTCTAGATTTTTAAATTCCACATAAACTAAACAATAGTTCCTATTAAAGTGTTAGGGGGAAAAGGATGTCCTAAAGCTAATTCCATACAGGCTTTGTGGACTCCACCCCCACCCCAGGCCAAAGCCAAAGACACTGGGAACTCCAAATCCCATATCCACCAGAGGGAAGGTGGCTGGGACCTGAGGGTGGGGTAAGCAGCCAGGCTGGTATAAAGCCAGACATGTGAGCTTTGGAGGGGTCCCCCATTTTGACTCTCCACCAGTAGCAGCATCCGGCCAGCTCGGAGAGTGCTTTTTGGGTTTCCAGGTCGGTGGATCGGGTAGGACGCATTGAAGACTTTATTTCCGTATTTTCTCCCTGAGTTGTACATTTTCCTTATTTCCTTTTCCCTTGTAAATAAACCTTTTATTAACCTTTTGTATATGCCTGTAGTGGAGTATTCATAAGTCCCTTGTAAGCGCGCGGGTGAGGACCCACAGCCAGGCAACCCGTACATTATCGGGGCTGCCCTATAATAGAAGTATCTATCATTGGCCTCCCTGGTGGCGCAAGTGGTTGCATCACAGCACAATGAAGCTGTCCGCAGCCACTGCAGCATGGCACAGTTCGATCCCTGGCCAGGGAGCTACCCACATGGAGCAGCAGACCTCTCCTGTCTTGCCCGCTGCTCCCCTCGGTAGTGTATTTGGTCCTTCTGCCTGTTCTGCTCCTGCTCTGTCTCTGGTGAATTCTCTCACCCTCCCTCTCTCTGGCCTGTACCCCAGCTCTTGTATAATAAATAAATTAATCTTTTAAGAAAAGGAAAAAAAAAAAAGAAGTATCCAGCATATGCTTAGTACTTCTGTTGTAGAGCAACCCCGATACAAAACGGGGTGCCTGACTGTGGGTCCTCACCCGCGCGCTTAAAAGGACTTATCAATGCTCTACTGCAGGCACACGTGAAAGGTTAATAAAAGGTTTATTTACAAGGGAAAGGGAAATGAGGAAATGTACAGCTCTGGGAGAAAAGTGGGAGACAAAGTTTTAAATGAGTCCTACCCGATCCGCCGATCAGGAATCCCAAAATGGCGCTCTGAGAGCTGGCCGCCAGCCAGGAGCGGTGAAGCCAGGAGGCGAGCGATCGCGAGCCAGAGAGAGAGCAAGGCCCACGTGTTTGGTTTTTATATCCAACCTGGCTGCCCAACTCCACCCTCAGGTCCCAGCCACCCTCCCTTGGTGGTGATGGGATTTGTCTTTCCCAATGTCCTGATGGCTTTAGTCTGGAGTGGGGGTGGAGTCCACAAAGCCTGTATGAGATTATCTCAGGACATCCTTTCCCCCTAACAATTCCCCCCTTTCACTTTTTGCCACCATTTCCATGGTGATGAAGATCAAACATATGGATTCTGGGATACAGTCTCAGATGAAAATTTTCCAGGGTTCCAGTCTGAAAGAAAACGAATCCCTCCAGGTAGTGTCCATTGTGGAAAGCAAAAGTCCTCCATTCCTGGAAAAACAGTTCATCAGTCCCAGCCGAAAGAAAACATCTGGAGGCATTAGCCAGAACAAGACAGCAGATATGTCAAAAATCACAGGAAAAAAAAATCTTAAAATGGTTCAACTTATGTAAAGACAAATTCTCTCAACCTTGATCCCAAATTTTTTAAACAGCATAGCAAAAGTTTGCAAACCAAATCTACTTTTAAACCATATTGCCTATTTTTGCATAAAATCACAGGGCAGAATAACTAAGCAGCAATTTTTAGCTGGCTCCGTTGGAATACTCCATATAGGATTCAGAGCGAACTGTTGACATCCGGTCCGTGTAGGCTTCTGAAGAAGTTGGTCTCATCAGACTCCACCTGGGCTTTCCTCTTCTCGAGGGTACCAGGGACTTTTCGTTGGCCGGGTTGTCCAGTCCTGCCAATGGAGGCAAGCTTCCTCACCTTCTTTGGAGGTCTCTGGAACCCTACAAACAAGGCAAACAGGTTCTCCTCTTCTTGGTTCAGCTCTGTTTCAACTTTCTGGAAGAGCTCCACACAAAGCCACACAATGAAACTTATGTCCAATTTTTTTCAGTTTAAACAAAATCCCTATGGAAGTTATGCAAAAACAGACTCTGAGATAAGTAGTAAAAGATTACTACCACTATTTTTATGCCGTGTTGGTATCAAGGGGAGAGAAAATGCAAACACAAGTTAGCTTTGTTGGAAAAAAAAATTACAACCTTGCTGCAGATCCTGGTCACCAAAACAAGAAAACTTTGTGGATTTAGAGCAAAATGCAAAAAAATCATCAGTATTATTATGTCAAGGAAAACTTAGTAAATATGAGGTGTATTTCCAAGTCTATTCAGTCCTTAGTAGAAAAGTTTTACTCTCAACAGTTCCATCAATAGGAATCTGTTGAGACCTTTTCTCCCTATATTTTCAGAAACAATTTCTGTAGATGTGAAACAATTGAATTATAATATTACAAGGTGACAATCACCATTGACAATTTACATACATACCAGATACTACTGTTAACATTTTGTACATACCAAAGTTTTACCATTTTCCCAAGTGACAATGCTTCCCTTCCAGTTTTACTTCATTAGGTAAAATCCAAATAGAACAAATTCATCTAATGCCTTTCCCAGGAGGAAAGGGAGAAACTTTGTGGAGTGTCTCAGGAGCTCTACTGAGGTTCCACAAAATTTCCTTGCATCAGCCAAATGACAGGCTACCAAATTTGTACTTGAATTTAGATTTCTGGGAAGCTTTGCCATAAATATCAGAAAAATAACAGAAACAACAATGTTCAATCTCTATGAAGGCACCGGCTTAGTTCAGTAGCACAATGTTGACAATCAAACCATAACCTTTAGTTTTTCTCATAACTGGAGACTCTTTTTTTTTTTTTTCAACGTCTATGGGCACCATGTATACCAATTTGTCAATCACTTGAGGTCAAGACAAGGACACAAGGAAAGGACATACAGACATACAACATATAGACACAAAGAGCTCATTAGTTACCATTTATCACGCGTGGGATATCTCATGCAACTGCAGTTTCACTCATTGGCCAAAGTAACAAAAAGAAAGCAGAGAAAAAAATCTCAAAGGTAAAAAAAAAGCAGAAAGTTAAAAAAAATAACAAAATCAAAATCAAGATTGAAAACCTTTCTGTGTAAAAAAAAATAGTGGCACCATATGCATGATCCTAGATGTTATTTCACGTCTCCTAAACTTTGAAAAGAAGAAGATTGGTTAGAGCATGTTAGTTTTCTCAGGGTTTTTTCAGGAAAAAAAATGAGTCCTTGGGTATCCTGCAACAATAACTGGAAAAGAAGTCAGTAACATTCAAGTTTTTGTCTGTTTCTTAAACAAATATCTCAAGTCCTCAATGGGTTCACAAGACCAATGGGACTTCGTCTCTGGGTCAGTTCCTCCTGGGGCTTTCTTAACTCTGGAATGATGTACCCAGGGTTTTATGCCTGCAAGTTTCAGAGAAGTATGTGTGCTCAACAAGACATCATAGGGACCAGTCCATTTTTCTGACAGCTGGTTTTGAGCATCCCCGCTCTGCCAAGTCTTCAGTAAGACCTGATCTCCAGGTTTGAAGGGATGCAATGGTTGATCAGGAGGCATAGAGATCCTTGAGGTTGCAAAGTTATGAATCACTGCCAGAACCTCCTGGATGTGTTTCACATATTGCGTGATCCGGCAATCTTGTGTTATTTCCGGACTGGCTTTCAGAACTGAGGCCTGAAAAGGTCTTCCAAACACAATCTCAAAGGGGCTTAATTGTAGCCCACTTCTAGGTGCCACTCTTATGCGGAGGAGGGCAAGGGATAGTACCTGGTCCCAACGAAGTTGTGTTTCTTGGCACAGTTTTGCCAAGGTTTTCTTCAAGGTGTGGTTCATCTTTTCTGTTTGCCCGGAAGACTGCGGTCTCCATGCAGCATGCAATTTCCAGTTTATCTGTAACGCACTGCTCACTGCATGGGTGACGTCAGAGACAAATGCCGGCCCATTATCACTCTGGATAGAGTCCGGCAACCCAAAGCGAGGGATTATCTCTTTCAGTAGCTGTTTGGCAACCTCGGAAGCTTTTTCCGTCTTTGTGGGAAATGCTTCCACCCATCCCGAAAACGTGTCGACAAAAACCAAGAGATATTTGAAATTGCCTGTTGTTCTAGGCATTTGTGTGAAGTCCACCTGCCAGTCCTCAAAAGGACACTTGCCCCGATATTGAACCCCAATGGCTTTAGGGTGGGAGTCAGTCTTGGGGTTATTCCTGGCACATAATTCACAACCTCTGGTGATCCGTTGTGCTATTTTGTGTAAATACGGGCCCTTCAAATATGGGCGCACTGTTTCTAATAAGGCATCTCTCCCATAGTGAGATCCCTCGTGAAGATGTTTTAGCACCGGATATACCAGGGCCTCCGGGAGGAGTATCATCCCATGAGAGTTTACTCTCCAAGTAGAGCTGGGATCAAACTCAGTAAATCCCCATGCACGAGCTCTCTCCTCATCCCGCTCGGTGTATTCAGGAGCATACTGAGTCAGGTCCACAAGAGGGATGAGTGCACCCTGGAGGGCAGAATGGGCAGAACGGGCAGCGACCTTAGCCACCCGATCGGCTGCCCTGTTGCCCTTTGCCATGTCAGACCCACCCTTTTGGTGGCCAGGACAATGCATCACGGCAACAGCTGATGGTAAAGCTACTGCCTTTAACAGGGCCAGGATTTCTAATGGATGTTTGACGTCCTTGTTACTGGCAGTAAGAAGTCCCCGCTCCTTCCAAATGGCCCCATGCATGTGGAGAATCATAAAAGAGTACTTGGAGTCGGTAAATATATTGACTCTTTTACCTTTCGAGAGTTCCAATGCACGGGTCAGGGCTATTAATTCAGCTTTTTGCGCTGATGTACCTGCCGGAAGAGCCTTGGCCTCCACGGTGTTCTGGAGCGTCACCACTGCATATCCAGCACATCGACGGCCTTGGTCCATGAAGCTGCTGCCATCTGTAAATAGCTCCCACTCTGGGTCTGGCAGAGGCTGGTCAGTTAGATCTGGTCGGCTAGCATACACTGTGTCTATGGTTTCTAAACAATTGTGGATTAAAGTGTCATCCTCAGGTCCATCTGCATTGCTTGGAAGCAGTGTGGCGGGATTCAGGGAGTTAGAAACCTGCAGCTTCACATTAGGATTGTCTAACAGAGCTGCTTGATATTTTCCCATTCGCCCGGCAGTCAACCAAAGTCCACCCTTCTGCTCCAGCAATGTCAAGACCTGATGTGGCACACACACAGTGATGGGCTGACCCAATGTAAACTTCTCTGCCTCATGTAGGAGGTCACAAGTGGCAGCCACAGCACGCAAACATGGAGGCCATCCCTTAGTGGTGTGGTCCAATTGTTTGGACAGATATGCAACGGGCTGCATTTCTGGTCCCAACAATTGGATTAGTACTCCAAGGCCAACACCCTGTCTCTCATGTACATAAAGTTTGAATGGCTTCCTAAGATCTGGAAGCCCTAATGCTGGTGCTGAAATCAACTTTACTTTTATTTCTTCAAAGGCCTTTTGACATTCTGAGGTCCAAGACAAAGGTTCAGAGTCCAGGCCTTTGAGAGCATCGTACAAGGGTTTTGCTATTAATCCAAAGTTAGGAATCCAAATCCTGCAAAACCCAGCCATACCCAAAAATCCACGCAACTGTCGCCGGTTGCTGGGGACTTTAAGGGCTGAAATTACTTGTTTCCTTTCTGTCATCAAGCTCCGTCTGCCTTTCCTAATTTCAAACCCCAAATACGTCACCGTTTGTTTACAGATCTGTGCCTTTTGGGGTGACACCTTATAGCCACATTCTGCCAGGTGGTTCAGTACCACTATGGTATTTTCCAGACAAGATTTGTAGTCTGGACTTGCAATCAATAAATCATCTACGTATTGCAACAAGACGCCCTGGTTTAATTGAACCTTCCTGAGATCCCTGGCCAGTATTTCCCCAAAAATAGTTGGGGAGTTCTTAAACCCCTGTGGAAGCACAGTCCAGCAATACTGGAGAGTGCTCTTGGACTTAGGGTCTTGCCACTCGAAGGCAAAAAGCGGTTGATCCTGGACATCTATTGGGATACAGAAAAAGGCATCCTTCAGGTCTAATACCGAAAACCACCCAAAGTCACCAGGTATGGCAGTTAATAAGGTGTAGGGATTAGGCACAGTGGGATGTAAATCCCGAACAATGTCATTAATGGCCCTTAAATCTTGGACAAAACGGTACTCGCCTGTATGGGGTTTCTTCACTGGCAGAATCGGAGTGTTATACGGTGAGCGACAGGGCCGAATGAGTCCAGATTGAAGGAACCTTTTCAATACTGGCTCAATTCCCCTCAAGGCCTCCTCTTTTAAGGGGTATTGCTTCCTCCTCGGGGTTCTGCTCCCCTCTATCACTTCTATTTTTACAGGCTCCGCATTTTTCGCACGTCCTGGGGTTCCATCAGCCCATACCCATTTACTTACTCTTTCAACAATTTCTGGAGGTAAAATTTCACCTTTCGGTGGAACATCTTGAGTAAGTAACATCTGGAACCGCAGAGCATGCTCTGGAGGCACCTGTAGGTGAAGCCTCTGATGTTTTGGTGAGAATATAATTCGTGCGTTGAGCTTACTTAAAAGGTCACGACCAAGGAGAGGGATTGGACACTCTTCCATGTATAGGAAGCTGTGCTGGAGCTGTGTGGTGCCTAGCCGGCACTCCAAAGGTTGCAGGAAGGGTGTCTGTTGTGACTTCCCTGTAACCCCAATGACTGCTGCAGTCTTTTTGCTCATTTTAGTTAATTTCGAATTCAAAACTGAGTATGTTGCTCCAGTGTCCACCAAGAAATCAATCAGACGATCCCCCACAGCGAGGGTTACCCGGGGCTCTGAGGGGTTATTCTAATGGGCTTCTCTAGATCTAGTGGAGCCCCCGGGCACCCCTATTCTGCATCTGAACTTTCTCCATGAACTATCATCTGTCTCCTCTCCTCTGCACTTGGTTCTAGATTCCTTCTACTCTGTCTGTATTCCCTCCTATCTTCACCTGAGGCTCTACCCTGTGCTGTCATTTGTCTCCTGTCCTCTGTACTGGGCTCTCGATTCCTTCTCTGTCTGTATTCCCTGTCATCATCTGAGCCTCCACTCTGTGCTAACATTTGTCTTCTTTCCTCTCTCCTTGGTTCCTGGTTCTGTGTGCTCCTTCTATATTCCCTCCTGTAACCCCTACGTGAATCATCATGTCTTGGGGTTCTCTGTCTTCTATCCTGCCTTCTATAATTATTGCGTCTGCCGCTTCCCTGTAACCTGGGACAACTGTACTTCCAATGTCCCTCTTCCCTACAGAAAGCACACTGATTTCTTCCTAGGGGTTCACGTCTCTGTCCATTATTGTTTCCCTGAAACCCTGTTCTGTGTTCTCTTTGTAAAAAAACAGTCGCAGGTTTCGGTCTCCTGTGCTCTCTATTATTATAAACCCTGAATGCCAGGTCCACTACCTGGGACGGACTCATCTCAGTGACGCCGTCCACCTTAGCTAACTTTTTCTTTATGTCTGGGGCACTATGGGTAATGAAAGCCGTAGTGATCAGACGAGCATTTTCTGGGGCATCTGGGTTTATGTCCGTGTGGTTAGTGTAAGTTTGAATAATCCTCTCAAGGAACTCTGACGGATCCTCATTAGCTCCTTGCTCGAGTTCCAATATTTTGTTAAAGTTTTTTTGTTTGGGGATCCCCTGCTTCAGTCCTACCAATAAGCATTTTTTATAGAGATCCAACATCGCCGTTCCTCCATTGTTAGGGTCCCATCCAGGATCTCTCTCTGGGACAACAACCTCCGGCTCTGGGGACTGCCTATCCTGTTGGTGGAGACGGTCAGCCTCCTCCCTGGCTTTCCTGAATACCATCCTCTGCTCATCCAGCGTTAATAAAGTATGCAGCATGGACTGTATATCTGCCCAGTTAGGGCGGTGGGAGACAAAGATAGAGGCAAACAAGTTCGCCATCCTCTGAGGAGCCTGCCGGTACGAGGGAACAGAGCTCCTCCAATTTAGGAGGTCCGCAGTACTGAACGGATGGTGCGACCAAAAGTACCCAGCAGGTCTCCCATGTTCATTTAAGCCACCCATTGGCATCTGGCGAAGGGGAAACTGCCCTGCCTCAGGTTGATCCTTCCTGCCAAAATGGGTGCCGAGTCTAGTGTGGGGAGGAGACGCCATTTTAGTGTCCTCCCCAGAGGGCAGTGGAGGCTGTGCAGCCTCAGGGGTCTGCACGGGAGGGGCTTTGTCACGTGGAAGAGGATTTTGTCCTCGTGTATTTAAAGTATTTAAAATATGATGCTCCTCCTCTTCTAACTCTGCTCGCTGGCTGTCCTCATGGAAAGGGGAAGGTCTATCCTTTCTCTGCACCATTAGCCTAGCCTTCGCCTCCGCCATATCTAATTTATGGAGGGCGGCCTGCATCTGGTCCTGCATACCTTTAAAAGCTGACTCAAAAGTCCGATTTTGTTGTTGCACTTGATACAGCATGCTTTGATAAGCTGACTCAAAAACGTTACGATTTTCATCCCTTATACTCTTAATAGTTAAATCAAAAACCTGATTTAGTTGTTGTATGGCCACGTTAAAAGCCTGAATTTGTTGTTGCACATTCTCAGTATGTGAAGTAGAACTTCTACCTCTCACAGAAACAAGAATGTAGCAAACTGCGCTTACACATATTACCAAAAAACCACCCAGAAGCACAGTCTGTAAAGGGATGGCTTGTAAACCACCCATGTATGTATACAATAGTAAAATCACATGCCATACACCAGGCTTCATCAAATTATTTATATTAATGAAACTGGTGGTGATATTTAATGGAAGAAGGCTGCTCAAATTCAAGGCCGGAAGGAAACTGAAAGAACTCAGGCTAGGGATGAAACTGTATAGGCTCATGGTTGAGGCCATATTTGAGTCAAAACACACCCACAAGGGCTGTACGCACAGGGAAAAAAAACAGACTTTTCAGGACTAGAGACAAATATTATACTGCTAGTCCTGCAGAACTAGTGCGCTTATGGTGACCAACGCAAGGAATGTTACTTTGGGCTGGTCAACCGCGGGTGTAACTTGGAAACCACGCTGGGCGCCAAACTGTTGTAGAGCAACCCCGATACAAAACGGGGTGCCTGACTGTGGGTCCTCACCCGCGCGCTTAAAAGGACTTATCAATGCTCTACTGCAGGCACACGTGAAAGGTTAATAAAAGGTTTATTTACAAGGGAAAGGGAAATGAGGAAATGTACAGCTCTGGGAGAAAAGTGGGAGACAAAGTTTTAAATGAGTCCTACCCGATCCGCCGATCAGGAATCCCAAAATGGCGCTCTCAGAGTTGGCCGCCAGCCAGGAGCGGTGAAGCCAGGAGGCGAGCGATCGCGAGCCAGAGAGAGAGCAAGGCCCACGTGTTTGGTTTTTATATCCAACCTGGCTGCCCAACTCCACCCTCAGGTCCCAGCCACCCTCCCTTGGTGGTGATGGGATTTGTCTTTCCAATGTCCTGATGGCTTTAGTCTGGAGTGGGGGTGGAGTCCACAAAGCCTGTATGGGATTAACTCAGGACATCATTTCCCCCTAACACTTCTACTTTAGCATTTACTTAACCCCGTATTGAGTTAGCTGTTTACTTCTGTCACCTGCTACCCCCCAACTGAAAATATCAGTCCACAAGAATAGAAGCTGATGTCTTGGTGTCCCATTCTTCACATGGGTACGGACACTGGGTTAAAAAAATGTGCATGAGGGAATGAATTTTTTTTTTTTAGATTTATTTATTTATACAAGCACTGGTTATAGTCGAAGTGCGGGAGGGTGAGAGAATTCACCAGAGCCAGAGCAGGGAACAGAAACAGGCAGACGGACGAAATACACTGCTGAGGGG
>NW_023605000.1:0-29533 GCF_014898055.3 Talpa occidentalis
CAAAGAGAGCTACTTAACTTTGGCAATGGCATGACCTGGGGGGCAGGAGATCATGCCCTAGTCTACAAGGGCATGTGAATCACCTTCCTTGGTCCTCATGGCCAGGGCATTTGTAGAAGCTCTCTACACATTTCCTCATCTGGTGTCCAGATTAACTCCCTGATTCAGTGGAAGGCAGTGATTAGATATAGAGAGTATAGGTCTTTCTGTGTCTTCACTCAGTCCTTTCAAAACGCTAAACTCCTATATTAATTCCTTTATTCTTCTAACATCTAGTATTGTCTCGATATACCATGCTACATATTGCTTATTCATTCATCATCTGGTGGATATTTAGATTGTTTCCATACTTGGCTACTACAAATAGCTACTATGAATATCTGTGTGTACAAGTTTTCCCATGAGTGTGTTTCAAGTCTCTTGGATATAGATCTAAGGGTGGAATTACAGGCTTCATGCAGAAACTTTGTGTTTAACTCTTTGAGGAATTGTCAAGTTGTTTTTCATAATAGTTGTACCATTTTATATTCCCACCAGCAATATATGAGGATTCCAGTTTTCCACACCCTCAACAATACTTGTTATATTTCCTTTTAAAAATAATATGGATTCTACCCTAGCAAGTAGAGGCTTGCATTAACAATGTTGGGCATTTTTAAAGTATTTATTGGTCATTTGTTTATCTTTGGAGAAATCTGCCAAGTTGTCAGTGTTCTTTCTCTGAGTACTAAATCCTTATCAGATAAATGATTTGTAAAGATTTCTCCCCATTCCGTAGGTTTCCTGATAGCATTCTTTGATGCACAAAGGTTTTAAAATTTATAAAGTTCAGTTAATCTGTATTACTTTTGATGCTTACGCTTTTGGTGGCCTATTTAAGAAACCATTGCCTAATTCAGGTCATGAGGATTCACATTTTATTTCCTTTTATGAATTTTATGGTTTTAGCTCTTGCATTTAAGTCCAATTAACATTCTTGGGTTACTAATTCCTTTTTATATAATGTTACTTACTTTCCTAGGATTATTTTGTTTTCTATTCTTATTCTGTCCATTAGTGCAGATAATTGAGAATTAATTCTATGTGGAAATCCTGCAGATTAAAGGCACTTTCAATAATGAAGGCATCAATGCCAAAAGAGGAGATTGAAGCATAATGACTTTAAAGATGTAAAGTGCTATTTCAGTAGTCTTCGAATAATGTATAGTAACATGTGGGGTCTAAGCTACACTGCTGCCCACTTTATTTTTTTAAGAAATACAGTATAAATATTTTCAGTATATGCCCACTTCTTTCTCCTGCTCACTTCTGTTAAAAATGAAAGTCCAAAATCTTCTTTAAATGGTTTTTGATATTTTAAAATCGCTATATTTGTTTTTCATGGACAATCATTAATTAGAGCTAGATCTAGAGCTCTCTGGCCCTCCCTCCTTATCCCAATCCCAGCTATCAAATTATAATATATATCACCTAGAAATGGTGTCTTTCCCAGAATTCTGGCTGTAATTCACTGTTCCACACAATATAAAATTCTTCACATTTCTGAGAATCCAGGAATATTCATTTTGAGTTGAATCCAAGGTCCATTCCGTCTGTGTTCTGTGAACAAAATTTTTAAGTGATATTCCATTGGAGGACAAGGATACAGTTTTCCCCAACATCAGGTTTAATAATTAAGTGTATACAAATTTCTGAAAGTAGCCATTTATTAACTTTTTAATTTATAAATCCCACCCAACTTATTTAAAAGCCATTTGATTATGTTACTTCTAGAAGCAGTGAGTGTACAAAAGACCTTTTCCTTTTAATTTACTATAGATATTCTCCCTCCTACAGTTCCATATTTAGGGAGTATTTTAGGAACCCAATAAATCCATGCTTAGGATTCTGATTTTAAACATGCTGTGTTAGAAATACCTATGAAATATTTATTTGGGGTAGTTCAAGCCACCCAAGGAAACAAATATCATCACAAATGGATACTTAAAATGAGGAAAGAAAAAGTTGTGTTTGGAGATGGGAAAGTATTACTATGCTAGTATAAAAGGGTGAGGGAGAAACCAGCAACAGTCCTGAGAAAGAAGAGTGGAAGGAAAGGGGGGGAAATGTAAGATTGTGAAATGTCCCAGAAGCCAGGGGAAGAAGAAATGTGAAACAATCTAAAATATTCGGAAATTCAAGCAGAGTGTGTAGTTGATTTCCATGACATTTTGAGAAATGAGACTATTGGTGAATTTCACCCAAATTGTTTATAGGAAATTATGGCAGCAGATTCTGAACATGAATGCAAAATAAGGAAGGAGGAAGAGAGCGTGCATAGACTACTATTCTTACCACATAGAGCTTACAGAGAAGGGACTGAGGACACTGGAAGTATAATTAAAAAGGAATGTAAGTTTGAATGCTTTTTTTAAGATGTAAGAGATCTGACCATATATATATATATATATATATATTATGCAAGGCATTATACAGAAATAGAGACAAGAAAAGGAATATTTAGAGAAACATTTTAAAAGAGACAGGCCAAAATGGGCTCATATTTAAGGAGTAGTCACAGACTTGAAAAGAGACAATTAGATCTCTTTCTTCAAGCCTTCAGGAAAGGCAGTGAAAGAGGGTGAATCTTCATAAGATGTTGATGATGAGGGCAGATGAAGAATGCAGGGAGTTCCCTCAGGATGTTTTCGAAGAAGGAAAGTTATCTGCAAAGAGTGAGCTCAAAATATATTTAGAGTTGCAAAATATTGAAGGTACAAAATGGCAGGTGAGAGAAATAAATCTGAGTGCTTTGCAAGGACTAGCTGAGAATATGGCTGATGCACTTAGGACATCAATCAGAAAGTGAATTATTATAATCAAAAGGTAACATTGTCCCTGGAGACATTAAGGCAACTGAAGCAACAACAGTCAGATTTAGTGAAAGGGGACAGACTTTAGAACTTTATGAGTTTCTGAAGATGCTCTGAATTTCCAGATGGTAACCAGGGTCTTCCTTTGTCATTTCCATTTTATTTTTATCTTATTATAATTAGTCTTCTGTTACTGAGCCTGATAATGCTGCCTAAATTCCAGATTACCAGGCCTTGGAAATGGAAGGAGTTCAATACTTGATCTACTTCAGCCCCCATGATTTCCTGCATTAAGTTAAGTTCTTTACAGATGAGATTTTACAGATTTGTCCACAGCCAATAGCTAGTTAATCACTGGATGGAAAGTACAGGGTACCAGGAAGGACGGTACCACCTGGAAAATATAAGGAGCATTTTCCAGGGATGGTGGTTTGTTAGGGATTAATTTTACAAAATGTGGTTTTGGGAACTTGGAGGTCAGCAACTACTTATTGTTTGTAATTTGATGTAAAGTGAATGGACTCTCATAATCTAACACAGGTTTGCTCTTTAAAGATTTTAAATGCTTTTTTGTTCCCATACTTTGGTTATAATGAAATGTTGGACTTTCTTAAAAGGCATTTTACCTCTTTGCTTGAAATCATAGTGTCTATCAAAGGATACACAATTAAATCGAGTTATTTGAAATAAACACCTCTGGTAAATAAAGCCAACACAAAACCAGAAGGAAAAGCAAAGTAAGTCTTTTTTGTTGCTTGTGGCATCACGAGAGAGTGGCTACTTGAGCTTCAGTGTTTTTTTTTTTATTATTATTCAAGGTCTTTGTTAGGTCATAACTAAGTGCATTAAAGTTTTTCAAGAAAGAACAAAGTGGACTAACCTAATGGGCTAATTATATATACAGTGGGAAAATCCTTGATAAAATAGTTTTCAGAATTCAAGTTATTGTAAATTTACATAAAAAACTTAATAATCTAGAAATATCCTTGGAACAAGATGATAATTTCCATGTAGCTACTTCCAGGACAGAGCTAAATTCATCTACATGGCAGTATGTGTGTATTGGGGTTTTATTCTGTTAATGAAATTTTCTTTGGTTTTAAGACACACCAGTGTCTTAAATCACCATATGTAGAAGTAAACACCTGCTGTTTTTGCCTTTTCCCCCAGGAAGGCTTTGAAGAAGGCCTAAATAATAAACACATAAAATTTGCCTCTACGTGAATATATAACATATAGAAATATTGTTCATTTGTCCTGTTATTAAATTATTTCCATATGCAAAGTACACAGTCAGCATTTGGGGGTTATTGATTCTTTCAATTAAACAAATCACTACTCAACATCCACCTGCTCCAGGACATGCGTATAGAGATAATTAATCATGGTCTTTGTTCATAGGAATCTGATCATCTCTTTAGTATGTCCTAAGGAAAAGGAAGAAACTGAAACAATAATTGCAGATATGCACACAGTCGTCACCCAGGGGGTAATTTGCATGTACCATATCTGGGGATGAATGGCTAATTCACTGAATGGTAATGTGAGCACCTCTGCCGGGGTGGGGAGAGTATAGTGGTCCAGACAGGACCCGGGGTGGGGTGCTATAGTGGTCCAGACAGGAAATTACAAATGCCTGAACCAATGAAATAGAAGTAGAAATAGAGACATGTGAGCACATTCAGTTAATGAAACTGTTATTGGCAATAGGAGATGATATTGGGATAGGTGGGGACAGCAAACAAATGGACAACTCTTCTTCTGAATTTCATTAACTTTTGGAGACTTTTTAATCAAATCTAATGGTGACCATTTGAAGCCTCATGGACAATGTAAAAAACATCACAACATATTTCAGGAAATGTATCTAGATATATATATATATATATATATATATACATAAAATATTCCATATAACCTATATAAAATAATATATCTAAATATATAATCTGACACTATATAGAGAGATAAAGACATAGACCTGTCTATATACATGAATACCCATGACAAGCTCCCTAAAATGTGTCTGTAATCTCTTTTTATTTCAAACATGGTTTAAACAAACCATGAAGATTTGGGATTAAAATTCCAACTGAAAACAATTCATCAGTTCTGTTTTTCATTTTTATTATTATCATGCTGACCCTTGTACAAGTGTATTTATTTACAGGCCACATTAGGATGCATTGGGTTCTTCCTACTTAGTATGCAGTGTCTCTTTGTGAGACACCACCATGTGCCGTGCTAGGTGCTCCAGACAGAGACCAGAACAGATATGACACCTTTGTCATAAAGACTACAGTGTGACCACTGATATGATGTGCTTGGAAGGAAAACTGAGGAGTGCTGTGGGGCCATTGTTACTCCACACAGACATATACAATACATATACAAGCTTCGTTAATGTATAATTCACATATACATTTCACCCAATTAAAACACACAATTCAATGGTTTTTAGTCTATTCATGTGTTGGACAACCATGATCACAGTCAACTTTCAAAACACATGCCTATTAGCACTCACTTTACATTTCTTCTTAACCTTCTCTCTCTACCCCTACCAGCCCCAGTCAAGCATTAATTGCTTTCTGAATCTATATAATCTATATATTCCTATAAATGAAATTGTATGTGATCTTTTGTGCACAGGTTCTTATGATTCCATACTCAAGATATGTTTATCTTGTGGATGTTTAGTACTTCATTCTTATTAGCTAAATATTATTAACTAGGTCCTATATAACTCTGCTTTTAACCTTTTAATCAACCACCAAAACTCTTCCCTTGCTTCTATTTTTTTTTTCAGAAGAATAGGTGATTTTATTTTATTTTTTTTTTTAAATATTAAATTTTATTTTTATATTCCCCATACAATTGCAAACGCCCCATTCTGACCCAATCCTTCCCTCCCGCCAAAAAGTGTCTCTGGTTCATAGTGTTGATTTGATTTACTTTCTTATATTCATTTTCCTGGTCCCTTATTTAAGTTCTCTAGATTCCTGCTATAGTGAGACCATCCGGTATTTTGGCTTATTTCAGCATGATCTTCCAGTGCATCCATGTTGCTGCAAATTGCATGTGTTATCTTTTTTGAATGCTGAGTAATATATTTCATCTGTCTTATTGCTTCCATCTCTGCTTTGGGTAGTAGAATTTTCTGGGGAAATTCTGTTAAAGTGGAATTATTTGTTAACAGAATCATGTTTTATGTCTTCAAAGGGAGCTTGATATTTAATGGCATCTGGATTGTTAACGCTTATGTAAAAGCTTTAGTTAGGAAACAGACAGCTCAGATACCAAAGATGGATTCTAACATAACTTACTATAGCCTGGATATGACTCTAAACCTGTAAGAAAGAAGGAAGCTTCTTTTGAGAAAAATTACCTAGTACAATGTGTACTACCTAATGAAGTATGTCAGAAAGATAAATTACAAGAAGCATTATAAATTATACCAGACTTAGACAAGGATAACTAGAAAACAAACAAAATAACAGCATATACATAATTTTGGATTACTAAAGGGAGAGGTCTAATTGGAATATATATCATTTCAATATTTTTATAATTGAAAGACACAAGTAGTTCAATGTAAAATGCTCACTTTTATCTATTTCTCCCCTTCTCTATACAGTCTTTGACCAGAGCTTTAGTTTCGGTTTTCCTGTTGTCACTTTTTGTCTAAGAGCTGAACAGATATGGAGACAAGTAGAAACCTGAATGATCAGTTAACTAACCAGCCTCATAAAGCTGATGTTCAGAATTTTTGTGCGGAATCAAACATTAAAACAGCTCTGAGATTCCTGGGAAATCATATTCCTGGGAAATCAGAATTCCTGGAGCTTGAAAGTTGTAGCAGCTGGTTTATAGGTGCAATTTTTAGGGCTCTATTTTTCTGGCCTTTTTTTAGATAGGCTGAACTTTCAGCCTTTTATTTTATAAAGGAAACAGGCTGGCCAGAAATGGAAAAATACTTGCTACCAAACTGTATTTTTTGAGTTATTCTTTCACTGAAAAGAGTGAGGTCTATTTAATTAGTATTCACCGTGCATATATTGACAGCCTGTTGTATGCAAATCACTAGTCTTGGTAAGATGGAGGATTCAAATAATACCCATTGCTTTCCAAAAGTTATTGTCTAAAGCAGACAAATAACTGCTAAAAATGGTAAAATTCTCTAAAGGTCACAGCATCAGTAAATAAAGATTCTAAGGAAATTAAAAGGAAGGAGAAATGAGCCTTGGAGGATGGGAGATATTATTCCCTCTGGCAAAGGTATCAAGGGCATGCTAGACAGAGAACACATTAGAAATAAAGGCATGGAACTAAGCCTGTTTGGGGAGGAAGAGTTTTATCCAAAAACATTGAAGAAAGTATTTATTGAAAGGATATTTTACAAACTCTCTAGAGAGTTCCTTCTGATTTGGATAGCTTCTAAGAATCTTCTTGATATTATTTTTCTGTGTGCCTTTTGGGGGAAAACAGTGTCCAGCACTCCAGTGGGACATGAGAGACTTGCCTTATGACTTTATGTAGAGAGGAGAATGTGTCTGTCCCTAGATTATGCTCACATATTATTCTGCTATTAAGGTGGGAAATCAACAAATTACTTTTGGATGGATGAATGAATGAATGAATGGAGAAGAGACCAGCAGACCATTGTCTCTGATCTAAAGGAGAAACTTAGGAGAACCTGCTTAGAAATGGTTGTCACATGTTCTAGATTTTTATGTTAGGAATGTCCTTCAAGAATGTTCATGGAGTGCAAACACGTGTTATACTCTTTCCTATAGCGGCCATAGAATTCACTTGCCTTCAAATGTCTGGGATAGAGAAGAAATATCTCCAGTTGTCAAATAGTGGCCAATGAAATAATTTAGCTCTAAGTGTGCTGATGTTAATATGAGAAATTAAGGTTTGGTATTTTCAGTGTCCTTGTCATTTGTCTGGCACTGCCACTTATCTGTTTAGAAAATCAGTGGAGATTTGTTCAATTTTTTTACATTTTAATGTATTATCCAAGAGGCCAGTATATATTTTTGTAAATGAGTAAGATCGAGAATATAGTATCTGTCGGAAGCATTCTATAGTCTCCAAAGTGTGTTGTCTGTGGAGAATCAAAGTTATTTGGTCAATTTAATTAAGTGCTTTCATCCAAAGGACTTGGAATCTCTAAAGACACTATAAACTTGAATAATTTAAACTACTCAAATATAAAAGTAAATAGTAAACTACTATATAGTCTGAAGCTGTCAAATACAGTTTTCAATCGGAAAGATACTATGTGATTTAAGCAAAAAAAAAAAAAAAAAGGTGGGCTCATGACCATTACTGACTAACCTGAAGCATAGACACAGTTGATAAGACAACAGAGAGTTTAAAAGAATTAACCTCAAAAGATAAAGACAAGAAGAAAGACAATTTTACCCTTTTTCTCTAGGTGAATTAAGACCATATTTAATTTCTAATTTCATGCATATGTTCTAACTAGTTGCAAAAACTGCCTCTTATGTCACACCCCTTAACTGTGGTAGGAGTTTTTGTTTATTTGTTCGTTTTGCCAGACTTTAACATGTTCAACAGATCCTTTAAGGTGATAAAACAGGTACAGGTTATGCCCGTATTTAATTCTTCTTCTTCTACACAGTGGTAACCACTAATCTAAGTTTTAGTGTTTCTTATTTCAGTCTTTTATCTAATATACATTTTGTAAGTGCCTCCTCTGGTCCAGGAACTCTTCCATATCCTGGGAAATTCATACAGCAGTGACCAAAACAGAAAGAGATTCCCAGGCTCATGAACCTCATGTTCTAATGTGGGAGGGGACAGGCGACATGAAATAAACAGGCAAATGATGCTGACAGAGCTGATAATTTTATCTGAAGGAAGAAGTTTAGCTCATCTTCACAGAAAGTACATGGGGTCAAGTATATTTGCTAGTCTTAATATGTGCACCTCAGTGTCAGGTCAACAGGGTGGTTTGTAAATGCTCCTAAGCATCTCCTTTCTTTTGTAGTCATATATATATATCACTGACAATTTCTAATCCTTTATTAGTAGTTTAATCTGGGGTGTTTAGACCAATTACACAATGACATGAGGCCCCACACTTGTACAGTGTCCAAAGTTTAGTGAATTCGCTTGGCTTGTTGTCATCAGTCTACATGAAACGTCCAGCTTCTGGCAGGAGGCTGGATGAAATCATCTCTCCACCTTCACTTGACCTCAGCCCAGGGGCCATAGAGCTCAGCTGCAGTGTTCCAGAATGTGTGAAGACACATCAACTCCTTGCTAGTCAGGGCTTCCATATTTGCTGAACTTCGTTAATAACAAAGCAAAGCTCAGTTATGTGAAATAACGTGTCTACTCCATTTGCATGTTTACTAATTTTCATACCGAATATGTTTTTCACTTGAGAAGGCAAAAATCCAGTGCTTTTAGCATTCTAAATGAAAAATTGTTATATCTAGGTGAATGGCTGCTGTCTGTTTGCACATATTAATTATTATCAGAGGCAAGGTCAACCTTATAGTGTATAAGACAGAGATAAGTATGATAATGTTTTCATGCTATTTCTGACCAGATAAATACTAATATAAAATTTGTATATTTCAAACAAGTTTTGAATAAATGCACCTGAAATCACACACTAACAGATACATCAGAGCCTCATTCATTGAAAACGATGCTATTGATATTTGTTGTCATACTAGGAAAACAAATGCAATGGAATGGATTTGAGGTTATTAGTCTTGAAGGCAATCTTAATAAAAGGGATTTTTATACAAAGCAAGCAAATAAAATTTAAAACCTCAAACAATCCTGTACTTAATAATCTGAACTGGTTTTCTAGTGTATCTTTTCTCTTGGTGATAATCAGGATGAACCAAGATGTATTGAGATCTGCATGGCATGCACAAGTCATGTTTCTAAGTGGTGAGGGTCAGGTATTGCTCATACTTAAAATGCCTTCTTCTTGGACTGGAGGAACAGGGGAGTTGAGCAAAAATTCTGGAATCTTGGAAACTATTGTCATCATGAAAGTTCTTTACAGGTTCCCAAGGTCCCATGACTTTTCACTGACACAACCAGACTCTGCCACAGATGCTGGGAGGGCTGAGTTTTGGAGAACACAGCAAGGACTTTCTTTCTTCATTTGGTCTGTCTCAGCATTCTGAAGGTTGTCCAAGTCTGGGAGTGCACCAAGTTTTGTTTCATCCATTAGGCCTGGAGTAAAGAACAAACCTGCAAATTCTGTCAAAACTGGTGATGTATGGCTGCTGAGAAATTCAAATTGCTGCAAGTGTGGGAGCCAACAAAGTAATGTCCCACTACAGGATGAGATCACAACACATGCGCTCACTCTATGTGAGCTGCATTCTCTATGCGTGGGGAAGAGCCAAAGCATGAGTTCATTGAAGAAATGGGGAGTGCTGCTCCTTAACCCCCTCATTTCCAAGCATGCAACCAGATCCAACATGACCGTCAACCCACGCCAGTTACCCCGCATATATCTTTGCATCCTGTGCAGCACCAATAATGAAAGACTGGCCAGACAGACCCATGGGGGACGGAAGTACAAATCTAATTTCAATTGCTGATTGGACCGACACCCAAACCATCATCATGACCCTGAGGGCTGAAGTCCTGCAGGTTTATAAAACTCAGCTGCCCTCCATGAATTGTAGACTGTTATAGAAGCCTGTCATAGCATCTGCCTTCAGTGAGCTTTCCAAATTATGCTTTTCATATGCCATGGACATGCTTTTATTTTATTTTATTTTTTGACTGTTAGGTAAGAAAATTTTAATAATTTTTCATAAAATTCTTGTGAAATATTTTTTTAACAGACCCAGCTTTTCTTTATTCAGAAATCTTCATCTTGAACAATTTCAAATTTCAAAAATTGATTCTATCTGAAATGTATTTTATCTATTTTTTGACATTATTATATTTTTTTTATTTTTTTAATAATAAATTTTATTTTTATATTCCCCATACAATTTCAACCCCCCATTTTGACCCCAATCCCTCCCCTCCCTCCACCCCCACCCCCAAAAGTGTCTCTGGTTCATAGATTTTTGTTGATTTTGATTAGGGTTAGGGTTAGGGTTAGGGTTAGGGTTCATGCTTTTAGATGAGAAGTAAAACTGAGATTTTGGTTTTGTGAGAGGAGTTAAAATTCCCATGAGATTTTTTGTAAAAGCATTTGGCAAATGTACAAGCATTGAGCTCAGGCTTCTTCGAGGCCTTCTTTTCCATGGGACCCCATTCTTTCTAGGTTTCAGGACACAGACTGTCTCTTTTGTGAGCATATAGAGGAAGTCATGTTGAATGAAGAATTCATATGGTGTGTGGTCATCAGGAGGAAGTTTCAGCAAGGCCTAGTCTCAGAAAGAAGCAGTTTAGAAAAAAAATGTAGTAAAATATATTTATAGGTCTTACTCAAAGCAGATTTTCAAATTGCTGAGAATAGAGGAGATCCTCAGAATTCATAAGGAATATTCATCATGGCCTGTAATATAGATGGAGTGGGAGGGCCAGGGAGGATGGGCTACATTGGAGGGGCTGTTCACGGAAGGAGTCTGGTTAAGACCTGGACTATTCTGGCTTCTCTCCCCTTCTTTTTTACACACTTATCCTTTTGTATATTTTATCCATTCCTCTAATCTGGATAGATAAGACATAGAATGCTTCATTAAATTTGTATTTTGCATGCACATCAAATCATTTCATTCATATTTATTGAGAAACATTTTTCATTAAAAATACCTATGTATTGCTTATCTGAAATTCAACTTTAACAGTATCCTTTTAATTTTCTTTTTGCTATATTTGACAATCCTATCTGTATCCATCTGTATCCCATCCAGTCCATCTCATCAGAGCTTAACAGCAGAGAGAGAAAATAATTGTAATTAATAATAGCAGCCATGGGAAACGTTGCCAGATGAATCAGCTTGGCCTTGATACTTCGGACTATTTATAGGCTGTTTCACCGATGGGAGCATTATTTGCCATGTGCATTTCACCAAAGCCTAACCTTCCTACTCTGACACCTGTCCCAGCACTAACTGCTGTCACCTTAAATTAGTGGTTTGAGGAGAGGAAAACCTCTTGTCCTCTTGTTCACTGAGAGTAGTCACAGGTGGGCCTGGCCACTCCATGTGGAGACACATTCCCACGGGGATCAGATTTTCTTCATTCTTGTTCTTCACCAGAATCTTCAGTAAACACCCTTGTGAAATGGCCCACTTATTTGGCTCCCTACTCTGCCTAAGAACGCTTTGGAAATTAAGTAGAATCTTGAGATAAAGATGAAAGTGTAAGTGTTGCTGTGTTGTGCTCTCACAGTCACGATGGGGAAAAAATGTTTTCAAATATGCATTGCCTTAGACCAGTTTAATGAGAGAACTATAAGAAGAAAAAAGAGGAAGCTGTATGTATTCCTGTGCATTCAATGAGAGAGCGCAAAATTGAAAATTTGCAGTGGAGAATCCACAATTGATTGATGCGAGTCATGGAAATGTGTCAAATTTAGCAGCTTTCAAGCCGTAGCTTACAAATTGCCCATATTTTCTTTCTCATGTAAAGATTTAAATTGGCAATATATTAGATCTGTTTTAGTCTCAGTAAATGTTATAAATAACTTGCATGATATACAAAATTTCTTGCTAACACATCAAGTGTTGCAACACATTTTCATCTTTACTCTGTAGATCATATAGAGAATATAGAATGAGTCTCAAATGCAAACTGTAAAGCAGAGCCTGAAACTTAGCCCATATGAGGAAAATACGAAGCCTTTTAGCACATATGAGGAAAATACAAGCATGTCTTTGTAATTTGGAAGCAATGCCTTCAATCTGCTAATAAATCTGCCAGTAAACTTTCTAAATATATTCAAAGGGATACCAGTTACCTTATAGCAAGTAAAGCATAACTATGCCTCTTAGGAGTTGGAATATAGCTTCCATAAATCTCTTTAACATTCAAATACAATTCTATCTCATTTTTAGTAATCTTTTGATGTTGCTTTATTCTCTTCTTATTTCAGAACGTCCCAAATATTTAGTTTTAAATTTTAACTTTTAGCCCAGTGTTTAGTGTTAACTTTTTTTTTTCTGTATTTCTTCTCTCCAAGTTTCAAAAAACATTTCAAAAAAGGATTTGGAAGATCAAAATAGGATCTAGAATAGAACTCTTAAAGCAGAGAAAATGCTAATAAAAACAAAACAGTACTTCTCCTTGATCCAGCATAAGTGGGTAGTTTGGACGATCTTCTTGATAGGGATTAATGAGAAAAATGAACTTTAAAAATTCACTATTCCAGAGCCACAACACACTAGAATCTGAAGCTAACCTCAAAACTTATTTTCCCTTAGGGAAAAGATTTTGCTACTTAACAGTCATTATATTTGAGGGGTCCTATGTGGAAAACCAAAATTAAATAGGTAGTAGGTGATGACAGTAAAGAATTAATGACAGTTCTTAATTGTACCTGGGTGAATTCATTTCTTTTGACTTTTTCTCAACTTTTATGTAATCTTGTATATTATAGTGGATGTGACAATTTTACCTGAGCAAATTATTCAAAAAGAAATATGCAGAGCTTGTGTCTTGATTTTAAAAGCCCAAAGGTGTTTAAAATAAACCTACAGAAATAATCGTGCTGACGACTCAAATTCATTACACCCAGCCTACCCACCCCCACCTCTGTCCCTCTTCCAAAGTCCAGCCATATATCTGTCAGGCATCTCTCCCCTAATTCTGAAATGCCTAAGATTAAACTCACACCTTTGCTCTGCTACCTTATTTTCTGGTAATGCTTTCTCCCTCTCCCTTAATCTACCAATTCCATTTGTTGTCTCACAGTTATGATTCTACTGCATCCTCTTTCTTATCCACAATGCCTTGCTCACCCCCATTGATTTCCCTTCTTCCAGCCTTTATGGCCTTTCACTTGAACTATTCCATTATGTCCTACTCAGTTTTACTGAATCCAAGTCAAGGATGTTAAATTCTGGTTTGTTTGATTAAAGAATCAGACATAATTACTCTATAGTTAAATTGGATATATGTTTTATAACCACTATTTAGTAGATATCAGCAAAAATGCTATTTATAATTATTTCTCAGCAATAATTATATTGAGTTAGACTTTTTGAGGTAGATTTGGAGATGTGAGATGTTAAGGAATTTCTTCCAGCCAGTAAGTTTGGCATTCCCTATTTTTGTTCACCCAATTTTATTTAAAATGAAAGTAATAAAAAAATATATCTAATATAAAAATTTAAAGAACATTATCTCTAAAAATAATAAATGACATGATTTATGAAAAGGTCCCACTTTCATAAATATGATGTGGTAGAAAGGAAGAAGATATATTTCTTTAAAAAAAAGACTGATTAATCCTAATAAAGGATGAACATACATATACAATCAGCAAGGGCTGAAAAACTTTGATATGAAAAATACAAATATCAATAAAACATGAGAGATTGTTAATTTTTTACTGACTGATAAAAGTTTCTTATAGTATAGAGTTGAAGTAAAGGATATAGGTCTAACATGCATTAAAGTACAAGGTTGATTGTCAACATAGGATGAATATTGATTAGAAAGATATATGTGATTGTTGGAATAAGTGTAGCTTCTGTTCCAAGATCCTAATGAAAATTGAAGAATGACTAGTTGTATTTAAAACTTTTAACTTCAAAGACTGTTCATAAAATGTAAGATGTAGGCAGTCCAATAATTTACAGGACATATGTAGTTAATGAAAAGGTTTCTGGTTTTATTTAAAGAAGTTCCAATAATCTGTCCTTCTGCATATAGAAATTTCTTATTCTCATCCATAATGGATATAAGGCCAGTTAACATTTAACTGGCACATGATTGCAAAGCACTTTGCAAATATAAAATACTATGTAAGTGCCATAGAATCCATTACTTCTTATCAATCTCCAAGCAACAATTAATGAACAATGCAGTAATATGAAATAGTCCTACTAATGGAAATTTAACTTCCCTATAGCTTCAGAAGATTTCAGAACATTACATAATTGTTTAAAGTCAAATTGAATTTTAATCCATAGATTATTTATGCTATTTGATCATCTGGCTTTAAATAGATATATATGTAAATATCTTCTATATAAAATTATATGTGATGCATATATAAAATATTCCATTTTCTGCATGAGGTAATCATTTTCATTCTAGGATTTATTTATTTATTGCCTTACAATGAAGCATTTTTAAAAGATACTATACTGAGCACTGTGTGTAGTTTGCATTTGACTCAGCCTTTTAGAAGCTAGTATTACTAAATGACTGTTTATTTGAAGAGTCCTAATGTTTTAGGTGAGCTTTTTGGAGAAATGATGAAAGCAAGTAAGTTGAGTGCATTCTATTTGTAGAAAGAGCCCCAGGGAGGGTTTTGAAGTACACACTACACACGCACGCACACACATGCACACTCACACACTGGGCAGGGGGCTAGCACTCCATAACCTGCAAACCAATTGCATCTCTCCCTGCTTTCACATTTTTTTCACAGATTAGTCTCAACAGCAACACCTGTTTTCAAAGTTTGGTGCTTTCAGAATACTCCCATTTTAAAGAAAAACATAAGAGAAAGGTACAAATGACTTCACAGATTTTATCATTTCTCAGGACTCCCAAGTTTTGTGCAGGAAGGCGATGGAAAGGTGAATTAAAAAAAAAAAAAAAAGACTCTCTTGAGCCATATGGCTGCCCTTTGAATGAACTAGAGATTCAAAAAGCATGGGTCTCATCATGGACAAAAGAGACTTTGGTCATCCAGGTCTATGGGGGAAAAAGTTTGATCAGTTATCTCCAGTGTTTTTGGCATTTTTGTTGTTAAATAGAATTTTGGAGAGCTCTGAAAATGGCAATTTTGTTAGAATTCAGTGGACTTTGCTGCAAAATTGAATCTCAATTTAGGAAATCTTTCATAATATCTTTAGGCCATCATTCCAGAATGCTCTAGAAGAAAAGAAATGAAAGCATTTTGCTCAACAAAGCCCTGAGTATTTCTGCAGCATGTGACCCAAGTGCTGTGGGGTAGTCAGTTTACTCATTCGTTCTGTCATTTACTCATTCAGAAGACATTTGTGAATTGCTCTATGTGCCAGCCATTGTGTAGGAAAGTGAATATGATGGGGATGTGTTAGGGAGTTCACAGTGAAGATCAGAAAACAAACAATTACCACACAATCCGACAGCTGGTAGGATCAATTTATGTATGATGAGGGGTCCCTAACATCCTGAAAGGTCAGGTGGGTCAAGACGAGTTACTCTGAATAAGTGTAAGGATATTTCTGATAGAAGGGATAGAAATGCCAAATTTCAGGCAGGAGACAAGAATATAGTTCACACAAAACTTGTGCTTGGAATGTAGAAGATATATGAAAGAATAGCAGAAAATGCAGCTCAAGAGAGGCTGAGCCAAGATCTCGATGGCACTTGTGTGTGATACTAATGAGTTTGAACTTTATCCTGAAGGCATTAAAAATGTATCAAAGAATAGTTGCTGAATGGATGAGTGAATGAATATGCAAATGAGATATGGAGTTTTGTAATGCCTCTCCAAATTGAAATTGAAATCTTTAGCAGCTTTGATGCACTGTTATATCTATGGCATATATAGAGATAGATATAGATAGATAGATCTATATATTATATCTCTCTAGCTTATGTATGTACACACACACACACACACACACACACACAGAGTTGGAATGCAACTCTACCCCTCTGGATTCTAGGTTGTCAAACAATCAAATAAGTATCAGAGGACTGATAAGAGAAAAAAGGCAAAAAAGAAATTTATACTGTCACATGTATCTCCTGCATACATGGGAGAGACCCAGCATGACTAACTTGTCCGCTAGACTTTAGACACTTAAATAGTTTAACTAAGACAGGAGGATTTGGAGGCATGAAGGGAAGGTCAGTTAGGGAAGTTATGTGAGAAGGCACAGTAGACAAATAAATGCAGATTGAGATCTACCTTCTCCCTTGAAAAGAGATAAAGACAACAGGTCCCCCCTATACACCCTTATAGAAGTTTACATGGAAATATCTTTACCAAAAGCAACCTCTACCCAGTCTTCACTGCCCCTCCCATTAATCTTTTCCAAAAAACATATTTTGGGTGGCAGATTTTTACTCCCCTATAATATCACAAGACAGACAGGATAGGTGATAGATACGGGTATATAATATATATGCACATACATGTATGTGTGTATATGTATGAATGTATGTGTATATATGCATATTTATACGTGTGTATATATGTTCATGTGTATGTGTAAATATCCATACACATATATAGAGACAGGTGTGTGTTTGAAATTATATAGCATTAAGGGAACGGCATGATTACCCTGGGATCCTGACCCCTGGAAGAGGATGAGGCAAGAGGTGGGGGAGAAAGATTTAGAGAAAGGTGGCTAAAATATGCAGATGTCCAGTTTAAAGATAAATAAGCATGAGAGAACGTATAACATGATGACTATAGTTGACTTTGTTGATGATATCTATGAAAGTTGTTAAGAGTTTAAGAATTCTATGAAAGTTGTTAGAAATTGTTGTTAAGAATTCTTATCACAGGGAAGTTTCTTTTTTGTTTGTGTTTTCTTCATATATGTGTTGATGGATGCTAACTAAATACATTGTGGTAATCACTCACATTAAATGTAATTCACCCATAGGCTGTGCACCTTGTACATGTAAAATATAATTATGTATGTTAATTAAATCTCAAATAACTGGCGGATGGAGAGGAAGTCGTATCTCACACTATGGGATGAGAGCAATACGAATGGCAAAACACCTGGGCATGATTCATGGTCCTGTAGTGATTTGGAGAATTGGTGAAAAGTTAAATTTGGAGACCTGATGACTAAAAGTTGGGGACAAGTTAAAAACTGTCCCTTATTGCTTCATCGGCAATCAGCTAAATCAATGGGGGTGAGCGGAAAATAGAAAGCTAAGCTTGCTTGTTCAGGTTAATGAGTAGATGGCAGATTATCCCTTGGAGACAGAATTTAGGAGGTGACACATTGGGATGTGAAAATAAATTTTTATTTTAGACATAGTGATTTTGAATTCTTGGTGAGACATTGAAAGGGTGTAAAAAAGTCAACTCAATATGTAATATGGGGAATCTGAGTTCCCAGTCACAAAAAGGGTGAATAGTTCTCAGAAAGGATGATTTAAAGTAGCTTAGGATTGAGCACAGAATCCGAGGTGAGTGAAAGGGGGCTTCATGCAGGAGACCAGAGACTGACCAGCGAGGAGGGATGAGATCAGGGAAGTTGGCCACTGACGCGAAAGGAGAAGGTAGCTGAGTGTTCAGTATCCATGCCAAGCTTTAAAAAAAAATCTATAAACTACAACATACAGACATCAAGAAGGAGAAAACAAATCATCAAATAAATATTTAGGCTATCCTATGATGAGCCCAAGGTTAGAGAACACTTTTCATCTCTTCATTCATATGGAAAATATCCAACATTGATATTCTCTTATCTTAATACAAGCAGTCTGTTTAGTCCTATGTCCCTTTAATACACACAAAGAGCATGTTGATAATAAATACGTGAACTGTGGATGACAGGGAGACAACAGCATTCCCATCTCAGGATAAGGTCCAAATCTCCTTCCTACACCACCTGTCTGCACCACCACCCCCAAACACACACACCTCCTTTTAGAACAGGTTTCTTCCCTTGCTTTAAATTCATTTATCAAGTAATGATACCAGCATTCCTTGAGTGCTTGTCACATTACAGACTATGAACTTTACATAAATAATGCCATTATGCCTCTCAATTCTAAAGATAATTTCCTTCTAATAACTTTTCTCCTATTTTATGTAAAAGGAAAGTGAGGCATCGTTGCTTATTGGCATGTGGAGACATTGGGATTTGAATCTTCCAGCAGTGAAATTTTAAAGGCCATCACCTCAGCCATCACTCTGTATTTTCTCAACATCAACAGAGTAATGATTAAACTCCCCCAGTTAGTTCTATTTATCTGAAATGTGTAAAAGTTACCTACTTTGTATAATAGTATTCTTCATATAATGATACTTTCATAAACTTCTAGATTTACTTGGAAAGTGCCTTAGCTACAGCTGCCTTTCATTTTATCAGAAGAAAAAATAAAATATTCCAACTTCTCATTAAAGGATAGTATAAAATTCATCATGGTTTTTTATTTAGAGTCCATTGAACATTATTTAAATTATGTTTTTTTTATGAATGCTATTATGTAATTCTGGAAAAAAGTTAAAAATCCATATAATAAATTAAATTCTTTGATTATTATTATTGCCTAACTTTGCCTATAAATGAAAGTCTGTCTGATTTGGTTTTCAAGATTGGTAAAGTTCTAACAGATGGGAAGATGAAAATCATAACCAGAAGCTAAATGAATTTATTAGTGCCCACATTAAGATGAAAATGTTCATCAGCATAAAGTTAGAGGTCATAAAAGCTGATGGAAAATTATTCTAGACCAAAGAAGAATATTAAAGGGACTTCATTCTAAAGGAAGTTAAAAGATCTAGAGAACAATTGCTTAAAAGTGGCTGTAAATGATAGGTAATGAATGTAGGCACAAAATGTTTAGGATTCACCCATCTCATAGACAAATCAAGACATCTTCAATGGATCTAAACACAAATGAGTGAATAACAGGAGAGTGATTCAATAGGAAGAGCCACCACCATGAATTGATAAATATTTAATCATGAATAACGCATACATCACAGGTGATGAATAATAAACTGACGATTTTGGATGTGAATAGAAATAGGGAGGAATTTGATTATCCCAAGTGATATAGGAGGCATTCACTATTTTATAACTCCAGGTGGTGTTACTTAATTTCACATCTTCCTGATAGATAAAAAGCCCCACATAGCTGCCTTCTGTTTTCAGTGAGTTGACCGTCCTAAAGACAAAGTGGTGTTGATCCAGCTGCCATGATGTCTTTTGAGTTTGACATTGTAACTCGGTGTCTGCATGGTCTGCAGTTCACAGAGGGTGTTTCAAATTGTCAGCATATTTAAGTAGAAAAGGGCATATAGAATCACCACCTTAACTTCTCTGCAGTCTCTCAGTGGATTTCTCTTTGACTTAACTCATGGCATCTCAGTATAGATAACTATATGATTCTGGCTTAGGGGCCTCCTTTAGATATTCTTTTCCTTTTCCTCTTTATTATTTTCTAGGGGGTAGTATTGCTGTGCACCCATATTTTTTGCCAATGCCTCCCTGCCTATCCTCTCCCCTCCACTCAGACATTTCAGCTTTTTCTAGAGGTAGAGGCAGCAGGTGGTAGTGATGGAGAAGGTCTGTTCATATTCAGAATGGGATGAATTTTGGAGCCCTTTTCTCTCTGTCTGAATATTTTGGAACTATTTTCCATAGTTATGAAGGAATCTTGCTTCCTGGCCCCCACTCACTGACGATTCCCCCACCATCCGTCTGTGAGTGTTGCTTTGCTTCTGTGATCACTGAACTGAACCAGTTGAGTGTCAGCACTTATCCCATATGTTCATTAGCAGTGAATCTGTAATTAATTTCTTATGGTTTGAAGTTAATGAGACTCTGTGTGTGTGTGCAAGCACTGTGTTTATGGGTTTTTAAATGATTGTTTAATTATTTTTCTTAGTTTTGCCTGCATTCATAACAAAGAGACTTTGTTTTCTTTGACTATTTACCAATGGAACTTTTGCATAAATCTACTATTTATATATTAGATGTAAAAAAATAATCTCACGTTTGAACCTCCTTGTTGATTTTTGAGGCAAGAATATTTTATTGCCACATCAGTACAACTTATTAAACTATTTCACAGGGATGTTTAGAGTTGATTTCACATGTTTCTCTCCAGGAAACTATAACAAAAATTAACTATGAAAAGTTTACAGGCTAGCCATAAGCTATCAGAAAAATATATATTTTAGTTAAACAATAGCTGATAGGAAATCAAATGAGAAATATAAAATTACAAACTGTGTAATTTTATTTTATTATCTGTATATATGTGTGTATACATAGAGAGAATATATAGAATGTGTATATATATTATTTGTATGTGTATATATGTATTTATATATGTGTGTATGTGTATATACATAGAAAGATAATATATAGAGTGTGTGTATATATATATATATTCTATACAAAGCATATTAGTATTTTGGCTTTTCACAATGATCATGCATTATATTTGTAATAAAGTAAAACAAAAATACTCTGAGTACCAAAAAAGCACACATCTTATTATTTTTTCAAAAGATATTCATATTTTATATGCCTTTATGCTTTCAACCATGTTTAAAGCATGCACTTGGAGAAATATGAATTGGCCTAGCAAACAAACATTTGTTGACAGCATACTATTTGCATAGCAATACTAGAGATTCCGGGACAAACATGGCCTGGGAAGGCTGATTGTCTGAGGGGTTGATGCTATCAGAGAAGGTGTGTGCCTACTGAGGCTTCCATAGCATATATAACTTGTAAGAATATTTATATTGAATATCTAATATTTTTGTCTCATAAAAGTTAATATAGGCTCAATTTGCTTGTCATAAAGAAGGCAAACTATTGATTCTAAAATCCTAGGTATTAGGGAGATTAGTGAATGCTGTGAAAATTTTAACCTAATTATTTGTATGTTGATGAATCAAATAGGCAGAGCATCAATTTTATCCTTTTCTTCTGATGAAGAGCATGAAGTTAGGAGCTAGAGACCCAAGAGCTTGAATCTTGCCTCAGTGTTTATTACAAGCTGTGTTACCAGGAAGAGGACATGACCTTCCTACTCCTCAGCTTCAACATTTTAGTAGTTCGTATTACAAGTCAGGATTAAGAATATATTAAAGTATATATTAAGAATATTTTATATATTAAGAATATATTAAGATAAGAATATATTCTAAAGAATTTATCACACTGCCTAAGAGAGAGAGAGAGAGAAAGAGAGAGAGCAATTAATAAATACTCTCAGAATCACCAGTATCCATGTCATAACCGTCTCAGCAGCATGTACTTTATAAGTTATAATAATCATACATCTCCCATTGTGATCCTAATTTAGGAAGTGTCCGATTCTTGAGAGGAAAATCTGTGTTGTGTAGAAAATTCGGTGGAGAAGTGCAATTTTTCACTTAATAGACTTAATAGAGGAAAAAGATTCAGCTGCTTGTAGTTTAGTCCATCCAGGCTGAGCACCTCACCTTTTGGGAAGTGATGTATGTGGGATGTTTATTATCCTCGGTTCTGGCCTAGAGAGTTTTCTTTGACTTGTTAATCCCATTTGGACACAGTTAGGAAAATTTCATCCAGGATGGCTAGGGAATAATCATCTTTGTATGAGGATCCCCCATCCACTAGCAGGGCTGCGCGGGTTTGGAATTATAATCAGATTTACGAAGTTCCAGATTACTTGTTGATGCCAAGACCCTGCGAAGACCTGCACGTCCCCTCTCACTGGCCCTAAAATGGAGGATAAGCTGTTTACCAGCTTCTATGTTTCCAAGGACAATAAATCAGAGCTGTCTTGGCTCAAAGAGTTTGGCAAGAATGTTTCCTCTCCTTAGACACCAAGAAGATGTTTCCTAGTCTCCCTTGTTGGGAGTTTGATGCCATAGGACTGAGTTGGGTATCCACAGGATGTGGGCAAATGTGCTATAAACCAGTGTCTTCTGTCTTCTTTGCTAAGGCGCCTTGGGTCCTTGGGGAGAACATGTTCTAATCATGCAGCAGGAGAGATGCCTGACCTACATAAATTTATATGAGAGGAAAATAAATCTTTGTTGTATTAAACCACTGAAATTTCAGAATTATTTTCACCTATCACAGACTATCCTGACTTGCACAAGGGGAAATGTTAATTCCCCAAAAATCATGGATAACAATTGCAAGAACAACTTGTGGAATATTTTTGGAAACATAAATCAGATAATACCCCTCCCATATTTATAAATCTTCAGTGGTATCCTCTTAGAATAAAATCCAAATTTCTGGCATAGACTAAGTGAGCCTGTAAAACACAACCCTTATGGCTCTAGCAATTTCCATTGCTCACTTCACTCCACATCAGCTCACCTATTTGAAGTGCCTTGAATATGCCGTGGGTGTGGCATGACGTAAGGTTATGACCAAGTAAAATACAGAAGTCAAGGGGAAAGGATGTCTATTTAAAACCTTTTGTGGCTAAAACTGCTAAACGGTTGACCAAAAAATATAACACAAGTGGGCCCGTGCTGAAATGACATGCATCCTTCTGAAATGACCCTCCTATTTAAGTATGAATAAACTGAACCTCATTCTATATGACTTCAGGCAAACTAATCTCTTGTTCAATTACTTCTGAGTGTACTTAGGGCTCCCTTGCTTATTATACTCTGGGTGTCAAGGAGTCTACCATTCAAGCATTCTTTGACCAACTTCACCTTTAAAAGATGTATGGGACATCCCTCATATCATGGTGTCTTAGATAATGCTTCAGCCTGAAACTGAAATATGAAATAATGAAATGACATTGTGGAAAATAATTGAAAATTGAAACTGAATATAAAATATTCTAACTCCCAGCATCTGTTGGCCATACCAGTTCAGAGGATTCTCTCAAGAGCTGCTCCTCAACACAGTGTGTGGTTAGCCATCGACTTCTGGGGCAGCTTATCTCCCCAGGTAAGCCTTGTATCCTTTCATCTTGTCACCAAGTTAGGACCCTCCTATCAATCCCAGCTCTTGGGCCACATGGTGATATTTCACCACTGAAAGCCCCAAAGCAGTTAACATTATGAAAATACATCTCCTTCCTTCTAGAGCAACTCCCAGAGATCATGGCTTTCCCTTACACAATCTATAACATATCCTCTCACTGAAATAGTATGGATTATTTTTTTTTAATCTAGGATAAAAGGCAATTTTTACAATTTGATGCAATAAGATAAATCATAGCAGGACTCTGAAAAATATGTTTAAAATGCCTGCATAATAAAAATAATATTAATATGAAAAAATTGGCATTGGGGAGCTTTACAATGATATTGATAAGGGGGTGGCTATCTGTTATATCAAAGAACCATTCTAATATCAAGAGCAGAGTTGCCAGCAGGCTTGACTAATGGTGCTCTAAAGAGGTATGACACAAAAATCTGGGCGTGTAGCCATAAAAATGCAGACTAAGATACCACAAAGGAAGCCTCAGAGTGATGGGACCATGATAGCAGATGAAGATTTGCAAGGAAGAAGAAGCTCAAGCGAGGCACAAAGTCAGAGACATAGAGAATGAAGTCCTGGGCCTCCCCGGTGGCAGAGCGGTTGAGTGCTGGGTTGTGAAGCAGCCCGCGGCCTCTACAGTGCCAGTTCAATCCCCGGCTACCGGGCAAGGGTCTCACATGGCGCGCAGACCTCTCCTGCCGCCCGCTGCTCCCCTCAGCAGTGTACTTCGGTCCTTCTGCCTGCTCTGCTCCCCGCTCTGGCTCTGGTGAATTCTCTCACCCTCCCGCGCTTCTGACTGTACCCAGTGCTTGTATAAATTAATAAATTAATTAAAAAAAAGAATGAAGTCCTGGGGGAGAAAAGAAAATGCCACAGCCTATGTTTCCTGAAGGAAATACATCAGTGGCCCACCCTCATGTCTTACATCAGATGGGACACACCACAGCTGTCCAAAGCCAAGCTTGCAGGCTCTCCTGGGCTTCCGATAGTGACTGGAAGGTGGGAACAACAACATGTGACTGCCTGGCACACACTGCTGAGGCTGACAAACCCAAATAGGGAGGCTCCCCATCCTTCCAGCAATAGTAAGCACCCGGAAAGCCTCAGGAACTTTGGGAATTGCCATCATAAGGAATGGAAAATATTTGACTCCTTCTTTGCATTTTGCACAATTTCTTCAGATTGTTACAACACTTTTTTCTGAGTCATAAAGTAATTGTAAGAGTTTCAAAGAAAATTAAAATAAAAAATAAGGATGATGACAATTTCATTACTTAGAAATAGTCAGTGGTAAGACTATTATAAGTTCTATATTTCTGTTAGTTTCTATTTATAAATCTCGAGCAATAGCTATGTGCTATTGACATTGCTCTATGAGTGATGTATCTATAATATTCTATCATCAGGATATGCCATAGTTTAATCATCCTCCACTGTTTAGAAATCTTGAATTTCTAACTTTACTACTACATTTATAATTTAAATTGTATAGTATGTGTACATAGCATACAAAATATTACAAAATCTCATTATGGTAAAATATATGTAAATATCTGCATATTTATCTCATAATTTTGAAAATAATTGCTAGAACATTTATGAATAAGGTTAAGGCATGAACACATTTTAGGGTATTGATAAACACTGTTAAAATTCACACTACAAAATTTGCACCAACTTAAATAACTGCCTTCAGCAAATGAGATTATCCTTCTTACTACATGCTTTTTAACACTAGATATTAAAATTTTGCTTTTAATTTTTGTCAATGTGAAAGTTTAAAAATATGCAATTTTAATTTTATTCCTTTATTATTAATGAGGTGGAACATATTAAATTCCTTTTCTGCTAATTAAATCTCATTATAAATCAGTAATAGGGGAAATTATAATATGTAGTACATTAGGGAAAAGGGAAAGAAACCTCCTTAATCTGATATAATGGGTAGTCCCAAGTATACCACATGAAAACAAAATGGTAAACATAAAAACTGTTTTCTGGACCTTTGTTTCTGTGGTATTCAGAATAACATTACATATAGAAAAACCAAATCCTCTAGCATCAAAGATATAAAAATTCATAGAGCAACACACTGCCATTTACACTGAAACATGAATCAGTCATTGCTTTGAATTTTTTTGAGTTGCTGTGCTAGCTATGGTTGCCTAACAGGGGGCGGGAGGGTCTAGGTAGAAAATTAATCAAGTGTGGTTGATAGAGAATGATTGGTTCCAAGTGAAAATGAATTATTCAGCAGTTACATATTTTTGCAGTCATGGAAGGGAAAAAGATTATATACACTAAAGTTAAGATACAGTCTGGTTTAACCATGTAGTATTTTCATTTATGTCCAGGATTTACAGGGGATAGAGTTTAAGAACAAATATACTGCACAGGAAACTTCAGGTTTGGATATATCCAGGACATGGCAGGAAATAATGGATGCCCTCTTCACAGGTCTTTGCTGATTTCAATTTCTTAATGATGCCAAAGGCATCCATGCCTCCACATCTTTGTTTGTCTAAAAGGAAGAAAAGTACTTGCAATTTCTTTTCTTTTCTTTTTTTTTTTTTTACAAAAGAGATAGCAATGTGATTGATTGAAAGAATTTAGTGGAAATAAATGATAGAATACAATTTACTGTTCCCACAGATACAGAAATGTAACTGCACTGAAGTCCGTCCTCCAGGGCAAGGAGCACAGCCTGATCAAGGTCCATGATGCCCTGGCCTGTAAGTCTTCATATTAATGACACTCTGATCATAGAGATCGCATTAAGTCCTTCCAGACATGTCCCAGTTGTTACTGCTGTTATTTTCAGTTTGAATATTTGCCTAGAAGCTTTCAGCCATGCTGGAAACTCCAACTGTGAGACTGTCTGTCTATGACAGGTAAGCAACTGGTGGCAATGCAGTCATTTTGCTTTTTACTGAGAGATGAGTCACTCAAAACCCATTTTCCAGGCATACTATTCATAGCAGCCTTAGGTTTCAGGCTTTCTGGAGATACAGTACCAGGTTATAAAATGACAAGTGTACAGTGAAAATCCATTAACATATTCTAATCTTTTAAAAAATCCTATCAGAATAAAAACTCCATCCGCTCAGTGTTATTAGATGTTTCCAGCATAGACATTGATGTGACCTAAAATTTATGATGTGACCTAAAATTTAAATGCAATCATCCTCAAGCAATGGCTGTGATTTTTATTCTCTTACACTTAGAATCAGTGTGATTAAATTCAGCTAAAATCATCTGTCAATTTGTTTCTGTGATATTATGACATAGTAGCTTCAATTATGCATATGAGCAGTCATTATAGAGTTTTTACTAATATTAGTTAAGATGGTCAAAACTAAGTTTTGTGTCTTAGATTTGTGTTGTGATACTAAAGATCAATAAATGAGTGGATCCTGCAATTCAAGAGAACCACCAATAGATGGCAGGCAGCTCTGTTCAGAAAACACCAAAAAGGTGTTTTCAAATAAAACACTTTTACAGCAGATGTCTAGACTTGGATTAGTCACTGAGTAAAGTGCAATCACTTCAAAATAAGTTAATGCTTCAAAGTTGTCACTAATAAAATTTAGACACCATTTTTTAGTTGCTCAAGCAAGAGAGTTATCAGATGACACATTTACCTTTGGAAATGGTTCACTGGAAAATTCTCAGGAAGGGTTTTAACTTCTATCACTTGTCAGTCAATGTAAGAAAATATCTTGACTATATAAAATGAGTTTTAATAGATAAAATAGATAAAATCAATATATATTGAAAATATCTTAAATGTATGCTCAGGCTTTAATTATAAAGTTTCTGTGGAGGCAAATCGAATCCAATAAAGTCTAAAAATCAGAATTTTCCCTAAAAAGAAACCTGAAGATTGGAAAGAATAAGAGTATATACAGACATTATTATACTAAATATATATAAATATAGTGTATATAAATATAGTATATATATATATAAATATTTTAATATAAAATAAATATAAGTTATAATTATATTTATAAATATATATATTTATATACAATGCTGATTTATTGAAAAGAAGCCATGTATTGCAAAACGGATAAAATTTACTGTACGAAGGTCAAGGAAGTTTTTATTTAGAGGGAATAAGAGCAAACAACATATAGTCTCACTGGCATTTAAGACATTTCTTAATATAATATAGAAACTGATTCACAAGATCAGCAAATATGGCAAAATGGAATGAGATAGTTGGATGAGGGGAAAATAGCTTGAATAGCTCAGATTGAAGGTAGTTGAGAATAGTAACTACCCAGAGCCAACTAATGGACTGCTATGGGGATAAATAATGGGCATATGCATTAGGAGGAGAAAATCTGCTGACATAGATAGAATTGGGGTTTGGTAGGAGCAGCCACAAAAGAGTGCTTAGTCTGATTTAACCTAAATCCTAATTGGGCTAAAGTGTGGAGTGATAAGTGGCTTACTAAACTCAATTCTGAAGAAAAAATTCCAGGAACTTTAATAAAAAAAAAAAAAAAGGAATATATACCCCTAAAGTCTCTAGAGGATTGAGCTCTGAATGAAATACATTAAGGTAAATCTTTCAAGGTATTCTTAGAAGTAAAAATAGAGGGAGGGAATAGGGAAGAAAAGTAGGCATGCAGTATATGGAAAGGACATGGTGTCTTAGAAAATTCTACTCTGTCATAAGATTCATATGTCCTAATTTTTAATCACTGATTCTTTTCTCCCTTGATCCCTAACATGCAATCACTTCACAGAATTAAGATTGTAATTACCTTTATTTTTTCTTTTTAGATATTCTGGAGAATGTTAAAATCTGTCTATCCTGACCCTACATGTGTATGTGAAATTTTAACTGAAAAAGGCACAACAGAATCTTCTACCGAGGTAGCCCTATGATATTTTGCCTCTATTATGCTTCACTTTCCATGGGCATTTTTGTTAATAAGAAACAGTAAAAAAAGGCCTCCCCTGGTGGCACAGTGGTTGAGCGCTGGGCTGCGAAGCTGCCCGCAGCCTCTGCAGCACTTCTTCGATCCAGGCCACCGGGCGAGGGTCCCACATGGCAAGCAGACCTCTCCAGCATGCCGCCATTCCCTCAGCCAGTGTACTTCGTCAGTCTACCTGTTGTGTTTCCCACTCTGGCTCTGGTGAATTCTCTCACCCTCCCCCACTTCTGACTGTTCCCCATGCTTGCATAAATAATAATAAATCTTTAAAAAAAAAAAGAAAAAAAAAGAAACAGTAAAATACAGAGATATCTGAGTCAGACAGTCTTTAGGCAGCATTATTCCTCTTACCATCAGAAGACTGGCTGTCCCTGATACACTGTGCCCAGGGGCTGCGATGGTCAGATCTCCTTAAAATATAATCGTTAGAAATATGACTTCAGCACTCTGTTTCCCCAGATATGAGCACCAGCAACACCATATCACTGCTGATGAATCTTTAGTTAAGTGAAAAAATTCTCAGTTCTGCTCTATATAGATATCCGAATCAAGATGTATGTCAACTATGCTGCTCCCTTGCCTAAAAGTCTAAGTAGTTTGTCTTAATTACAGATATTATATTCTCAGGTAAATAATATGTATTGAGTGAGATTATGAATCAAGGTCCTGAGTCTGAGCTTAGTCTTAGTCATCATACTAACTGGCAGGTTATGTAGCTTCACTCTACAGAATAAATAAATCAAATCCCAGGGATATCAACTGTTTATTTCTGAGTTTCCAGAACTGCAAAGAGATGTACCTAGCTTACCCCAGGTCCATCTCATGGAAATTCTTTGTTTTTTCCATCATGACTTGATGCATTTGTGTTTACACACACAATCACAGTAAATAGCTGGTTGATAGGAAATGGGTGAGGGAAAAATAATGCATACAAGGTTTGGCATGC